>NC_090729.1:143671875-143721875 GCF_036898095.1 Palaemon carinicauda
ACAGTCGTGAATGAAAGATTCGTGTGTCGCTTCCAAAGTACCTTTCGTGCGTTCCATGATCCTGTCTGACATTACGATGCCGTGGCATTTCGACCGATCATGATGAAATACACCGAAACCAAAGATGATTCAGTAAACACTGAAAATAAAAAAAACCAAAATGTATATAGTCGTCAAAGTCTTAATCATGTCCGATGTGTTTTTTTAGGTCTAAAGTATATGTGTAATCAACAAAGGGTTTTAATGAATGTTAACTTACTCAAGAGGTAAACATCAATGTGAGATTGTCTGAAATAAAAGATGTTTCTTTATCATATAAAACTCTTTGATTCCATTGTTATAATGGTTCAAACGTTCAGATCATACTGTTGTATTTCCTGAGTTTCAGTTCAACTATTTATTAATGGTCAATTGATAATTGAAGACTGTACCAACCGTGTGTCACACAATTGTACATAATTCCTTTTGTATATAATATGCTTGTATCTTCGCTCTTCCCTCGCACTAAAACGAACATGAAAATTCATGTCTGCTGTTTTGCTCTGAACATTGTCTGTCTCTCGAACATGTTAAGTCCTGTTGCCTTGAGGTTTTGTATATAAAGAAGAGTGTTCCTTAATATATAACTCAGTCGTTTCCAATCTGCCTTTGAGTTCACACCCTTACTCGGCACCGTCACATTGGTGACCCCGGAAGTTGACTCGCTCCACCCGCCTCCCCATCCCCCCTACACCTCTCACTGTTACTATGACGCCGTCAACGCATACCTTCTGCAGCAGTACTCGCCGTCGCCAGCCGCCCGTATAGCAACGCTTTTTCAGCTCTCTCAACAACCGTTGGGGGACCAAAGGGCTTCGCTCACCCTCGGGAAAATGACCAGTATCACTCGCCTGCAACCTGCCGCAGACGGCTCTCCTCGTGATGTGAACCCACTTCATGACTTTCAAACCTCCATCAACGCCTCCACTCGTGACGAAGAGGACATCTATTCAACTTCAACCGAAGCTGACGTGAATGCCGTAGGACACACGCCTATGAATGCCGTAGGCCTATGAATGCCGTAGGACACACGCCTATGAATGCCGTAGGACACGCCTATGAATGCCGTAGGACACATACGCCTATGAATGCCGTAGGACACATACGCCTATGAATGCCGTAGGACACACTCGCCTACCCCGTGACGAGCCGGAGCGGCAACACAGCCAACCATCATCCACCACTCCGCACCCCAACCAACGACTTATACAGCCACTCACTGCTGCTAATCGGCACAGTTTTTACTACTACCTCTCCACATTCAGGGCACATATTTAACATGTTTAGTATGTCATTTTTAGAGGGGGAGCCATGTACCAACCGTGTGTCACATAATTGTGCATAATTCCTTTTGTATATAATATGCTTGTATCTTCGCTCTTCCCTCGCACTCAAACGAACATGAAAACTCATGTCTGCTGTTTTGCTCTGAACATTGTCTGTCTCTCGAACATGTTAAGTCCTGTTGCCTTGAGGTTTTGTATATAAAGAAGAGTGTTCCTTAATATATAACTCAGTTGTTTCCAATCTGCCTTTGAGTTCACATCCTCTCTCGGCCCGTCACAAGACATACAGTAGTAAGTGTAAATGGATTAGACATCTTAGTAGATTTCTATATTCCAAATCTTATTGGTGAGGTATTACACTAACATGGTGTTTTCAGAGTGAGAATGCTTGAGAAGAAAGCGCTTTGTTTCATTACTGTTAAATGAAGCGAGTAATTATTGTAACTTTTAATAAGTAACACAAGGGAATGGACTTTTTGAAGGGTTAACGTTTTTAATTGCTTCATTGATTAAAAAATTAGGGAGTAGAGGAGACGTAAATTACCACAGCAATTACAATCATTATTATGCAAATTAAAACATTGATAGCATGGCTAAAGGTCAAAAGGTCTCATTGCTAAGTTAGAAGTCAACGTTTTTCTTTGCAATTAAAAAGTTTCTTTATAATATGAATATGTATAATTTTATGCTTCTGAATTATTGATGGTCTTTAAAAGATTTTATTAAAGATATATTTGTGGTTATTTCGTGTAAAAATTCGGCGTACGATATTAGTGACAAAATTTCACAGATTTGAAAAAAAAAATCCATTCGTTAAGCGAAAGCATAAGATTTCTTTTATCATCTTAAAGGATATTGTCAGATTTTATTTTTGTTTACGAGCGTTTCTTGAAAATAAGGTACAAGGGAATCCCAGGATCTTTTAAAGAAACCAATCATGGGTCGAAAAGATTAACTTCAAATGAATTTCAGCTTCACAGTAATGAGCTGTGGCACTTTTAATGAACTGCGTATTGTTTTAAACATCTCAGGTGCTGTCTAACTTACCTCTTCAATAAGGGCATTGCTCTGATATTCATTTGGTGGGCAATACTAAACTTGCTGTTCCTATAATATAAAAAGACTCAATTTCTTACTATTAAACATATTCAATTAAAATATTAAGCTAAAAACTGAAGGTGAATTAATGTAGCCAGGAAATTGCTTATGAATATTATGTTAATACATTCACAAAAATTGGTGTAATTGCTGTTAGAATTTTCTAATGCAATGCAATTATGTTTTGTGATATATTCAGTGATATGATTATCATTTCATCCATAACATTTGCTCTGGTTAAAATGGACACCGGCATCATAGGTATTAAATTGTTTCATGTGTCGCTAAGGTCATTTGATACTAAAAGCGTGTCATCTATCAAACAGCTACTCTTCAACCAACACAATCAGATATGAAGGGCACATATGAGAAATTGGAATGTTCCACAAATACTTGAATACTTAGAAGATGTTACAGCTTAGATTTTATATGATACAAGAAGTTAATGTTTTATCTATATAATAAAAATAGAAGTTAATGTAATATTTGAACTTACGAAATCGTACAACTAGTAGTCAACAGCAGGAAAGTTCAAGTAAATGTATGAACTACGTATAATCTACATCATACAGTAGTCTTCAACAGCCATGAATGGTCAATATATACTACACGTTGGCTCAGAGCACATATGAACAATATTAAATTCATGAATCGATGTCAAGAAGTTCTTAGCAGCTTTTTTATCTAAGCAAAATTATGTTTGACTTAATTGTGACTTACAAGTGGATATCTGAGGTCCAGTTAGGTATGATTTGGTTTCTTATTTCTTAGTTGAAAGACAATAATAAATATAGTTAAAAAGCATCGTCAACTTAAACCACTAGTTGAATTGGGGATCGTTAAGCATACTCTGCTTTCCGTAGAGGCGGACAAATCCAAGCCATCAGTCAATAATGAATTGAAATGTCAGCTGCTTCATTTGCCATAAATGAGGAACAGAAAGTTTATTGAGTCCATTTAATAACAAATTTCTGACTTTGGTTCAGACTATTGTATTTTGTAATTCTGAAATAGGTTTCATGCTAATGGCAAACTTTGGCTAGTGACTACTTTAATGGTTCAAATATTTGAAGGACAAGAATGGACAACAGAGGAAAGGAACAGGTCACTACATAGAGACAAAATATGCTCAGTCATAAAGTGATATAGAGATTATAAAAAAAGTCAATACATAGCAGATATATCTGTGTCCTACGCCAAAACCTTCACATCTTGCTTATAGAAACAGTAACATCAAATGACATTGGGTATCTATCATGACCTGAATATGTCTTGAACTCAGGGCCCATGGAGTGCAAGTCTACGACGGTCTTACTGAAATGCCACAATCCTTTGAAGGAATTCGTCAAATATAGTTCATTTAACACATTTTCCCAACCTGGTGAAGAACTTTACCTTGTATTGACCCATGTTTATAAAGAGGCTGGATTTGACCATGAAATAAATATAGTAACTAAATATGCTGCCCTGAAAGTTAACCAAGACTGGGTTTGAAAAACTTATGTTCTCGACTAAATTGTGTCGATAATTTCATGGTATCCAGTAGCAAATGACTAATACAAGACCTAGAATGAAGGGCAAATCCTCAACAATGAAACTAAAAAAAAAAAAAAAAAAAAAAAAAAAAAAAAAAAAAAAAAAAAAAACTATCATCAAGAAAGTAATACATCAGCACAGCATATTTTACTACCTATCAAATAGTGTCTTTTAATACTGTACATATTCATCTCCCTGTGTTATTGGACTTAGCTGCCATTGACTTTGAGGATGTAAATGAACTGTTGGCGATCACTAAGGCAAAGTGATGAATATATGATGAATACGTATATTTTTGAACAATTAAGAAAATAAAACTTCTATGGAAATTTTTTTGAATCATCAGGTCAGGCCAACAAAAGTACCATTTTATGAAAATATGACCACTATTTTAAACAATTAGTGATCTGTATCAAAAGGATTGTATAAAATTTGAATTTGGTTTAAATTTAACCTATTACTCGAGATCTGAAAGAATCTCTTGTTATAAAGCTATTACAAAGTAATTTTAAATATCTTAAGAAGCTAACCACTTGCAACTATTGCTATACACTGAATGGCATAGAAAAACTGGCATTGAAGTTAATACATTTTGTAACATCTTTTATCAAACTTACGTGAATCAGAGATGTGAAATCAACTTGAAGGGGAATTTACAATTTTCCCCTTCAACTAAACTTCAAGATCCTTTGGCCTCTATCTTACCCTTTAAAATCATTTCTATTTCCATAGAAATGAAGAGGTAGATTAACTGTAAACATTTAAAGGAGTATTATTTTCTATTTTGGATTAAACTTCATATTTATAGAATTTTTTTTCTACCTCTGAATGTTGGGTTCAATACAGCAGTGAAAGATATGATTAATTGTAATATTTTCATTGCTGCTGACTGATAACGAAAAGGTTTCTTATACTATTTGGTTATACTGTATGATAATGAGCTTATCACTATGAACATCTATTTATGGCATATATTTTGCTAACAGAAACCACTCAAGCTAATGTACTTTTAAGTTTATACAAAGTAGAATTTGTTATGCTATAGATAAAGTTGCTTTAGTAAAAATAAAATTTCTATTTTTTTCTAAATAATGTATACATAGTTTTTAAAGACTTACATACATACTGTCCTCACGACCTGGTTGAAAGATCTATTGAAAATTGATTTTCAAGTTGCTCAGCCAGACCTTTTAATATCACTATTGACTTTAAAGATTTAGGTGTCAATGCCATTCTAATTCAAAACCAAATATTTGTTATGAAAATTTGGTGAAAAGAATCAATAGATATTGATGACACCCTGCCCATAGCTAATACTTATGTATCCTACCTTTTGGAAAGTAGCCGACATTTGACCATTACTAATCCTTTGTTGGATGAAGTATGAATTAACTAAGGCAGATGTTCCTTGCTCAAATCCAGTGCTCCCCTTCTTAAGAATTCATCTCATCGTAGTGCAGTGTACCGTTTCGATATTCATGAGAAAATAACAGAACCTTTCATACCTAAATGGCCCACAAGAATATTATTATTTTGACGGGTTTAATTTTACTCTGTGTATTCTTTGCTATTTGCTTCATTGGTTTTAAGATAGATTTCTTAATATCTCTTTGTAACTATGCCTGTGGTTAAGCAGGGGATTAACAAGTTCACCTGACAGAAGCAAGAAAATTTATGCATCTCAAATACAAACAATCCCTGTTTGATATTCTCTCAGACTCTATTGTTTTGTTTTTTTTCGATTTTGAATCTGTAGTACTACACGAGAAATATGATTAAAGGATCAACCGAAAACCATTGATATATATTTGCACATATGTATATGAAATTATCTGAATGGTGATACCTCAACGTGGTGGTAGAGTTTGCATATCACCATGATCAGTAAACCAGTACTAGTCAGAGCCACCAATACTAGAATGGTATACTGTGAACAATCAGACGAACATCTCCCACCATCACCAATCCGCAATGGCCAGCGTGGTGATGAAAACTGACCTTATTCATGTCTGAGGCCTTTGTCCTGCAGTGGACTAGAGATATCAGCACTTGTTGTGTGTATATATATATATATATATATATATATATATATATATATATATATATATATATATATGTATATATATATATATATATATATATATATATATATATATATATATATACATATATATATATATATATATATATATATATATATATATATATATATATATATATATATCATTCAGTGTTAATTGATTAGTTGAATGATGACATAGTTTGAATGTTTCTCATCTGTTTTTTTTTAAGTTATCAAGCATGATTTTGGTGTTCCTATAAGATAGACATCAGAAGCAACTGCTTACATGCAGATGACAGATTATACTAAATGGGAATTTATTTTAAGAAAGCAGTTGTGATAGCTAAGCCCCATTTCTATGGAAATGACCTTTTATTGACTTCAAATGCAGTCGTAGTATATCTATATAATCATGTATTAAAATTAAAGTAAAAAAGTATGAAGGAAATTTTGTCACTAATAGCAGAGTAGTAGTCAGACTGGGCTATTTGCATCTTCCTTGGCAGCACGCTTAAGACATATGTATGGAAAACTACTAATTAATTGCTATTAAGGTCACGATGAAATCATCACTACTTGCAAAAACATCCTTTTGAATTAGCTTGGCTGACCTACTAATTGGAAACCTTGGTATCAGTTTTAACGTCTAGGTTGAACTGAATGTCTTTCTATGGTGTGTTTGATTAGCTGAAATCTTTTCCCTTGACAATAACACGATGACCAATAAGGGCACTCTTTGTTATGTAGATATAACCATTTGAATGCTCATTAAATCTATAAGGTTGCAGTTCTCAGTCTACCTTTATATCTTCAATATGAAAAATCAACAATGAAAGGAGAATTCAGGCATTCAAATATTCCAAAGTAACTGAAATTAGAATATCTTTTTTTCATAGCCAATATAGGCAACTCACACTACCTGAAACATGCCAAACTATAAAGTATGGAGACGACAACTTCCCTTTGTTTTTTCTCAAGTTTAATCCAACTGATAGGTTGTTAGATGGATCTGACCCGGACAATTGTCGTTTATTCATGCGACATAAACTAGTCTTCTTAAGTTCACAAGTATTAGATCTTTCCCAGCTTTAATTAGCCACCAAGACTTCAAGTCTCTCAAGTATTCTTTATTTGTTCATTATTAGCTAAATCAGAAAAATCATCCATCAACCAGTGATTTTGTTCGCACAGATCTACGTAACATCGTTCAGTAGTAATAGCTTCTTACAGTTTAATGTGGTCTCGTTCCGAACATTATTTACTATTTTCCATTCAATGTAACATTTGGTGTCATACCTATCTGACCGGAAACACAGGTGTAAGTTTTCTCATATTGACATTTACTGAAAATTATATTTATACAACTATACCTCCTCTGTCATATGTTAGCCTCTTTTTGCTCCTTATTGATAAACGCATTTTCCTTGGTTAATAAAAACAACTTCACAAAATGCCTGAGAGAAAATTTTTCAAAAAATTGCCTTGTATTTGTATAATATTGAACTTATGGTGGCATCATAGCAAATGGTTTACTGCATTATGTTGTCATCCAAGAAATACTTATCAATATGCTGTTCATCTTCTAATTCATAATGTATGCCATGCTATTAATCATGCTGGTTTTGCACAAATGCTAGTTTGGTCCTAATTCACTGCCTCATTAAACCTTCACTAACTTTTAATTTTCTTCAAATGCTCTTTGGTAGGCTGATTTAGATTTGCCCCTAGGATAAGTGCTGTTAATATTCCTGGTCCAGTAAACAGTAAAACCATTTTCCTGTAAATTGTAAACCAATAGTTCTTAACCAGGTATATGGTGTATGAACCAAATGCTGAGGGTATGGGACTTGATTTCTGGGTATTAGCAGCTATCTAATTTTGATATACCAATTTGTCCTTTAGTAGAATGTTAGATTATTAACTAAACCTGTTATTTCATATTTTACAACTTGAGTGCTACCTTTAAATTTCATGAATGAAAAAGGCCAATACAAATAATGATCACACTATAGCTTAATATTTTCACTCATTACCACAAATTAGCTCCCAATTATAGAGATGACAGAAATCGTGCTGGGAAAAGTTGCCATGAAGCAAGTGAGTCAGGTGTCCTTATACAATAACACTGAACGCCAGCGAATAGAATGATTCATGACATAAACCAAGTTGTCAGTGAGATTAAACCACCCAGCAAATATCTGCTAGTAGATCGAAGAATCAACTGACGTTTCATATCACAGTGAATTGTTTGTACAGTATGTACATAAAAAAGAACATCACTGAAGCAGTTAATGTGTAGAAGCTGATCCAATCGTTCTTAGATCACCACGGGATTCAATTGGTTCTCTTTGTAAGGATGAAGTTTCAGGCATGTTATCAAAAAAATTGTTTTTTGGGTCGAGGAGAAACCCCCTCCTGTGCTCACCAAACACTGAGGTCTACACCGACAAGCTCTGGTATCCAAAACATTGAAAAGAAACCTAAAGAACTGATGGGAATAGTCACTAAAACTTTATTTGTTGACCAGCATTGGATCTTTGACGTTTAAAATAAAAAATGCAATGAGATTGGAGCTGAAGACTGTTTGTTGCTCTACCACATAGAGGTACATTACCTGATTACCTCTTTTGTTTTCGTATTTGTAGGAAATGCAGAATGATGATTTCGATTTCTTCAAGCATCAACAAGTCCCTCATCCAAATCAATTTAAAACAAAATTTTACAGCTGGCCCAGGATATTTGGCAGATGTGTTCAGTCTCCATAAGGCTTTGAACATACCAATGCAAAGAAGTGATATGGACGTTATTCAAACCAGGGAAAGATTGTTGCATTTGCAATGAAATTATTCATATAGTTTCCATTTGAAAGCAGAAACCTAACATACTTTTCCATTCTTATTGGAGATTATAAAAGATTCCTTTATGAACCCCTTGGAATTCCGAAAGGTTACTTCCCAGATATTGATGGACTTAACATGGAATCCGTTTTGATCCAAAATATTTTCTTGATTAATATATCGCGAATGAGGGACCAATATCTAGCAAAGGAGGATTTCATTGACCTCCAACAAGATCAAAGAAAGAGAATTGGTCCTAAAAGATCTGGGATAGATGTCAAGTAGTTTTAGTGTGAGCAAATCGCAGCTTACCCAACTTGGTATTGAGAGCAATGAATGTTTTGGTTCCCTTCACAGATACGTATCTCTGAAACCAGATTCTTTGCATTATCAAAGCTGAAACCAAAGTAGAGACAAATTCACTTGATGTGTCAGTTGATATGCAAGTAGCTTTGTCAGCAACTGTATCTCGATTCCATGTTGTTATTGAAAAAAATCACAGCAAAGTAGATTAGTGAGATTCCGTGTTATGTAGTTGAAATATTGAAATAAATGCACATATAAGTTTAGTTTACTTCGTTTATGTAATTAATGTCATGTAACTCAACTGTAAGAATCAAAGTTGTTGATTTTATAATCTGAAACATATGAATCGAAGTTATATTGTAAAATATTTGTAGTTGTTTGTATATATGTTATTTCTAATTTTTTTCTTATTAAACTTTTATAAATAGATGTAACAATTATAAACGCTCATGATTTCCTATTATTTTCTATTCAAACTTTATATCTTTGGACGTCATGCTATCAACTAATATAACTGGTGATGAGGATAATTTCAACAGTCAAGTGAGTGGGCATAGAAAGATATTGGCCAATCAATTGGGGATCTAGAATCACAAAAACCAAAAAGGATGAAGTAGGGGTTAAAGGATTCCTGGTTGGATCGTCCCTTTTTTACTAACTCCCGGAAGTCCGTCGTTGCGTATCACCATCATCATCGTCGTCTTCATCATCATCATCATCATCATCATCATCATCAACAACATCTTCATGGCCGTACAATAGAAAGGTAGTCTTCCTAGAATATAGTGAATAGCTTAAAGGGATTACTAGTCTAAAGCTACCTATCTCGAGAGAGGAGCAAGTACCTCTCTGCTTAAATACCAATTAATTGGCTTATTATTCAAGTAATAATAATAATACCAATAATAATAATAATAATAATAATAATAATAATAATTGCTCACTGAAACATCCAAATATCATTTTGAAATTTTTATTAGACTATTATAATATATTACGAATTTCTAGGACATTTGTGCATATACAGTACAATTTACTTTTGATAACATTCTCAGACTCAGACAAATAGTTACATATATTGGATGAACAACAACAACAACACTGTAAAAGAGAGAGAGAGAGAGAGAGAGAGAGAGAGAGAGAGAGAGAGAGAGAGAGAGAGAGAGAGAGAGAGAGAGAGAGAGAGAGAGAAAGAGAGAGAATTCAAACACGTAATTTCAATCTATTAAATCACTCGAAAATTCGATGTAGGTGGGAACAATAAGAAATATTGACATTTTCTATTTCTATAGTATATATCAAGCTACAGATTATCAACAACAACATGATTTATGCAACAACAAAAGAAATAACTCAAGTTTATTCAGACTTTCGTCCCATATCTTAACAGAGATCACGTATACAACAGCTACATCTATAACAAACCGGTATTTAGCTTTTTGCTTCGTTCCGTTGCTAACACATAGACATTTATATAATGAAAATTCGGAAGCTTTTAAAGACTTTCACGTTGTAAAAGCGATTTCGTGGCCGTTCATTGAAGACAATCTACAGAAGTGGATAAAAAATGTTGCTGATATGATGGCGATCACTATTTTATGCATACAATATATATATATATATATATATGTGTGTGTGTGTGTGTGTGTGTGTGTGTGTGTGTGTGTGTATATATATATATATATATATATATATATATATATATATATATATATATATATATATATATATATATATATATATATATATATATATATAATAAATGGCCGCACTTTTATGAAAGGAAAATGAACCGATTGTGCTCTAAAAGTTATCTCTTGAGTAAGGGGAGATTTCAGAGATCGTAGCATAGTGTTTAGTAAAGCATTCGATTTGATTTTGATCAGTGGACAAGCGATTAAAAGGAAGAATAGTTACATTAAAACATAAAAACTAATTTCATTCCGGAGAACAAAAGGAGATTTGACCCTTTTTAGTTAGTGAGGATGTTGAACTAGGAAACAGATAGTATCTTTATTTCGTCCAGTTTGAAATAGTCCTGTAAAAACAGGAACTGAAACTGTTTTAGAGCACTATCAGTCAGGATCTTGATCACATCCACGTCAAATCTGTAATTAAGGCAAATAAAGCCTTGTTTATCAATCCACAATCCTCAAATGCCTGACTGAGAAGGAAACAACGCTGAAACATCAAAGGGGTAAAATAAATATTGTGTGCTCCAGATACAACATGATTTGGTTCGGAAAAGAACCATAGAATTCTCTCGCTAAATAGGTATTTCCAAATAAACATTATCACGTTTTTTTATAGTTTCGTTTGAGCTAAGAAAATCGAAAGCGATATCTCTCATAACATGTTTATGATAGCGAGAAAATGAAGTATTGCATATATTTTGCAAATGTATATTAAATAGACTATAAATAAATGATTATGCTCTCTAACATTGAAAACTATATTATTGCACCATATTTCTATTCCCAGAGTCCATGGAGGTCTGGTGAAATCAGGAACTGCAGAGCATCGAAGATACGTCTTTTATCAGATAAACATATTGCTAATTGAAAGGGTACACTACATCAAGTGGGAAAGAGATTATATATGTATATATAGAGTACTTCTGGCTATGGTGATATCAGAGGAGTGAAAATGGGAAGAGGATCATTGTGCTTGTGAACTTTGACAACTATTTAAACATTGCACGGTAAGAGTAGCCACCAAGGCTTATTCATTCTTCATCCAAAAAAAAACTTCTCTTTAGTAGACGAGGAACCTTCGGCAATCTCCATTTCTTCCCAGGAGTCAATGGTCAGAAAGACAGTCTTCTATAACTACGCGAGGCTTGTCGAAAGAGCAGCAAAACTAGTAGCACGAGTTTCATCTGCGAATTTAAAAAAGACATATCAGAACAAACAGTATATGAATATTTTCAACGCATGAAATCCTTCAGTTTATGGTCATCAAACAATACCTCTGCTAACTAAAGTACTCCAAATTTCTCTCAATATCAGCATTTTTTTAAGCTATCATCTTGAAAGATACAAATGGCCTTCTATTTAAATTGCATATCAAAAGAAAGTTACACAATAGAATTTCCATACTTCTCTTTCTGTTCACAGAAAATTTTCATGCGAATTCATCATTCTGCTGCATGAGAGACAACTTTCCAGTTTGCAAGTTATTTTTGTATCAGTGATTTCAACCAAACCAACTTTAATATTTCAATAAAGATAAAAAACTTTAAAAGTAATTGGAAAACCGAATAAGGATAAAGTTTAGTATGTTGATGTTGATGGGGTCATAAGTATATTCTTCCGGCATCATTTTTATAGGGAAAAAAAATAGCAACTTTTAACCACATAGAGATTATGTACCTGTCAAAGCCTACTCCTTTTATTTCCTTAAAACTAAAATTCTTTTGTAAAATCCTGATTTGGCAAATTGTGATGATACTGTATCCCTGCAAATAAAAAGAAAAGAAAAAACTTATCGAGCTATTGGTGAATAAATTCAAAGATACTGGATGCACACCCAAATCCACTTCCGAAATAAGGTCTGCATCAAAATATGATCCATTTGTCAGTGAAATGGAATTGAAATTATTTTTGGATTCCCGTCAGGCTCCAGATATATCTTAAAATTTCTCACGCTTCCTTGATATTTCACGTTGCTGTCCCATAAAAAAAAAAAAAAAAAAAAAAAAAAAAATACCCCAAATGCCGTCCTGGGGCCCTCGTAATTCTAGCAATTATTTACTGTGAAAGTTACAGATCCAAAATATCTTGGAGAAATGTTCATGAAAAAAATTGGATTTATCATCCAAATCGACATCTAAATTTAGATTAAACCTGCAGATATGACCTACATGTTTTTAATTCTAATACCGTGAAAAAAATAAGATAGAATATTTGGATCATACTGGAGGATTTACATTTGGATCCAGATGCCTCTCAAAATATAAACTACTCATACTCCCGACTATTGAACATCATTGTGGTATTTGTCAAGAACATGGAATTATAAACATGATATTTGGGATAGATTGATCTAGAAAAAGTTTCAAAACAGAAAATAAAAATTTTCAAAGTTTTTTTTTTTAACTGCAATCAGAGAAATGTGGTATTCGTTATTAGGGAAAACTTTGTCTTAAAGCTTTAGGGATACAGAAGCTCCACACTTGAATATCTACCTTGTGTTATTGTTCGTGCCCTAGTATTTGTCGTCTTTAAAATTGAAGTGATTATCTGTCAATTTGAAACGCCATCCTGGTTAATTCGTTTGATATATATAAGAAAGATAACATTAAGTATATCATTTTCTTAATATTAAAGGCTTTAAAGAGATTCGATCTCAGCAGCGTTAAATTGAATCCCATAGATATTTCATTTAAGAAGTAAGCGAAGAAAGTAGCTGCATCCTTCAACCGTTCACTAAACAGTAAGAAAGAAAAGGGCCAAGAAAATGAATGCAGTGATAGAAATGTCTAAGCTGAAGCCTGCATTAATCCAAGTCATAAGCTCCAAGGATAATACTGTACAATATATCGAAAGTTGTGTACAAAACGAATAATGACATTAATATTTAACTGCCCACGTAAGCTTTATCCAAATATCATCCATTTGTGAGAAGGAAATTATGGGATTTGATTTGGAAGTCGAAAATTTATTGGTAGTTTCATTAATTGTTATTGTTCTTTAGTTTATGAATGTATTCACAAAAATAACGGGTACACGATGGTTTATCATGAAATTTTACAGGGCAGTCATTCTACTCTTTATAAAAAATATTCCCGTGCACCCAAGTAACAGATAGCTACTAAAAGTACCTCGCGATTTATATATTTAGTGTTATGTAAATACATAAATCATTGAAAATGTGTATCAATAGAGCACGTTACAGATACAACCGTGCAGTAGAGGAAAAGATATTAAAATAGAGACAGAATATCCCCTGACATCTCGACACGCTAACGAAAAAAACTTATCATATCTAATGTTCACCTTTATCTGTCCTTTCTAAATTCGATACAGAAAGATAACACCATTGACCCATACGGTTATATCCATAAGACTGACCTACAGACAAACAGATAAGGGGATAGTATGACACTGGAAAGTGCAGGACCCAGAGAACGAGTTGAAAAGACGCTGAGCACAACGATGTTTGTTAACTTGCCTCTTCAGTTCAAACTTCAAGTTGCCTTTTTGTTTGTCTAAACCTGCCCTATTTACTTCCGGTGGTGCCAGGAATGTTCTTTACTCTCTTATTCATATCTCGCTATTTTCCTTTTAAGATTTCCGTTGTGGTTCATGAATTTTTCCACCTTATCCTAAGTAGTTTTTTTTTTTTCTAGGAATCAAGATAACATAACAATATAAATACTAATATTTCTTAGATAAATGTGTTCCACTTATTATTCCATTTCCAAAAAGAATTTAGGCTCCTTTCAAAAGTTTTGATTTATAAACATTGTCATCCGAATCTATTTAGTGTTCTTGCATAATACGTTATATGTTGCAATTATTCTCGTTTTCCCCTTGATTTCTCCATCTCTTCATTCTCTTCTCAGCTCGAGCGCCTTATTTATATAACTAAAGGTGACAGTAAATCGTTATCCACCAGACATTTCGTCTCTACCGAATGGGAGCTTTTAAAAGATTTCTTCAAGTGATATCGGCAGACTTGTCAGTGATAAATGTGGTATTCAGAATAATGTACTAATTAACTAATGCCCTTCTCTCTCTCTCTCTCTCTCTCTCTCTCTCTCTCTCTCTCTCTCTCTCTCTCATATATATATATATATATATATATATATATATATATATATATATATATATATATATATATATATATATATATGGAGGTAGTAGGTTGGCCAGGGCACCAGCCGCCCGTTGAGATACTACTGCTAGAGAGTTAGGGGGTCCTTTGACTGGCCAGACAGTACCATATTGGATCCTTCTAGGGTTGTAGCTTAGCATTTGATAATAATAATAATGATAATATGATAATTTTGCACATTTAGACGTGTTTTTCATATTCATATAAACCATATAGTATACTCCTCCTAATATCTGGACTATCTCTACCTCGGGTTCAGAGGCCCAAGGGAGATTCTACTCGAAGATAATAGCATTTGTTATGCCGGGGAATCAAATCCGGGTCCAAGAAACTGAGTTTCCATTGACTTAGCAACTCAGACTTTTTTGGGTTTTATGTACTGAAGAAATGGTCTTAAATTTTTTTTAATTATATTTCAAAGAATCTAAAGTGTTCATTTAACAATTTTTGTTGAATGTTTACCGAATTTCCAAATCTTTTTGTATCAAATTCTACCACCATAACCATTATATTAAAGTGTAATTCCAAAACTCAATGTAGTCTTGAAGAAGGGTCGCGAAATGATCCGAAACACGTGTCGACACCAAACAATAAATGGTGGAAAGTAAATGTATTTGCGGCATAGCAAACCAATTGTGCATTTTGTGATGGAAGCACCAAACATGGAGGAATGATCAAATATTATATGAGGAACATTTTCAGGTATGGAACCACTTTTGTAGTAATCCCAAAGTCGCCCCCATATTGTATGTCAAAATGGCGGCTTAAAAATCTTTAATTACAGATAATTATGGTTATATACCAGCTAGAGACTTGGTTTTAGTGTCTAGATATACATATTTGAGGTCAAGGAATTGAATGGTTCTAGTTAGAAGTTGATTTGGTGACGCCATATTGGATTTCAAGATGGTAGGCTAAAAAAAAAAGAGAAATTTATGACTGATATATTTGGTTCTGTGTCAGCTAGATACTTAATTCTGGTATTTTTCTTTCTATTCCAGATTTAAACCATGTCGAAACGGTTCAATGTAGTTGATGTTTCCAAGCCTCTAACTCCCACACCAAAACTGGACTGGGAACTCTGTGTTCTGTGTCAAGCTGATAAAGAAGAGTCCCTACAGTGTCCTGCTGCAACTAAAAGAAAAGATTCAGGTGCTGGATACAAGACATTTGAGGACAATAAGTTAGCATTCAGTGAACTAGGTGAGCTGCTACAAGATATGGACTTACAACAACTAGATGAAGGCCAAGGGATAGCTGCCACTCTGGCTCCCCACCAAGCCAAGTGGCACAAGTCATGCAGGGTGAAATACAACACTGCCAAGCTACAAAGGGCACAGAAAAGAGATCCTTCTGAAGGAGGCCCTGCCGCCAGTACAAGCACAGATGAGTACAAGCGAACTAGATCTAAGGCAGCTTGTGTCGAAAACATACGCAATCATCTATGCTTCTTCTGCCACCAACATCTTGGTTCAGAGTTTCATCAAGTAGCGACACTGGAACTAGATAAACACGTTCGCAACGCTGCCGAGTTTCTTGAGGATACCACTCTGTTAGCCCAACTGAGTGCTGGGGATATGGTGGCAAGAGAGGCCAAGTACCACAAGAAATGTTTGACATCCCTATACAACCACATGAGGGCAGCAAAAACGCTTGCTGAGGAAAGCCAGAGCAAATTATATGTCATTTCAGCAATAGTCCTGTCTGAACTGGTAATATACATAGAGGAAACTGCAAAAGAAAAGGACACTGCTCCTGTGTTCAAGATGGCAGACCTCACTAAGCTATACACAATGAGAATGGAACAGCTCGGCATTGTGCTGGAAACACGAGTCCATACAACCAGACTCAAGGAGCAAATCCTGGCATATTTGCCTGATCTGCAGGAGCACAGAAAGGGACGAGATATCCTGCATCAGTCAAGAGACTCCCTTGCCAATATATCTTGGCTTGATGCTTCATGCCCATATGAGAAAGAGGGAATTAGTTGACACACTATCTGGACTAGAGATCAGCATTGCATATGATAGAGTGCTACGGATCTCTGCAGAGCTGGGCAACGGGACATGTCAGCGCTTTCAGATGGAAAAGGTGGTTTGCCCCCCAAAGCTCCGCAATAGAGTGTTCACCACAGCAGCTGTGGATAATATAGACCACAATCCCAGCTCCACGACAGCACATGACTCATTCCATGGAACTGGTATTTCATTAATACAACATCCAGACTATGACAATCAAGGCACAGACCGAGGTATTGTCATCATCGGGGGTATCTCCAATGTCAAGGCTGTGGGTGACCTTCCACGGTATTATACAGATGTACAGCCAGTTACTTCACCTGCCCAAAAAAAACCATGTACCAGCTGGAACCCAAGCGTCACTGCAGAGGAATCCTGCACAAGCTGAGCTTGATAAAGAGAAGAAGTGGCTCCAGGCTGTGAAGGATGCATGTGACAGTGGCGATACGCAGAATCCAGGAAACATTTCGTGAGCTGCACATCATGCAGAGAGCCAAGCAGCCCAGCATACTAATATCACAGTCACACCCACAGCCTTGCTACCCCTCTTCCATGACCAAGCCCACTCAGTGGCAATGATCCGTCATGCCATGGATGTAGTGAAAGCAGCGGTCAATGAACTAAATCCTGGACAGATACCCGTCATTACACTGGACCAACCACTGTATGCAATCGCCAAGGAGGTGCAATGGAACTGGCCAGACACATTTGGTGAAGATCTATTTGTAGTAATACTAGGCGCTCTAAACACAGAGATGACAGCTTGGAAGACAGCAGGAAACTGGCTGCAAGACAGTGGTTGGACAGAGGCATTGGTTCAGGCAGAGATAGCAACAACAGGCACAGCAGACTCCTTCCTGCATGCAGCTCATGTCAGCCGTACAAGACGCGCCCACCAGGTAACTGCTGCTGCCCTGCACATACTTCAGCACCATGCATATACTAGATACAAAGAAAGAGCAACAGCAAGAGATGAGGAACTATTGCAGTTTGAGGCATGGTGTGACATGAGAGCAGTAGCATGTCCCCAATTTCAGTACTGGGCCACTGTACTTCACCTGGACCTCTCTATACTCCTCTTCATACGTTCACTTAGAGAGTCGAACTTCACACTGTACATGGACACCCTACCAGAGCTAACTGCATGTTTTGCTGCATTGGATCATGCCCACTATGCTCGCTGGTTTCCAGTGCACATCAGGGACATGGTTTGCCTTGCAGAGAAACATCCAGATGTTGCTGCTAAGTTCCATACGGCCCACTTCACATCCAAGAAGACCAGGCATGCTTTTTCCGCCATTGCCTTAGACCAGGCACATGAGCAAAACAATGCCATGGTCAAAGGTGATGGCGGGGCATTGTGTCTCACTGAAAATCAAAGTGCCCTTCGACAGTGGATGGTGGCTGGCCCTGAAGTTGCACCAAAGAGGAGAGCACACCCACCACCATGAGCAAACCAACAGTGCACAGAAGAAATTTTTCTAAGATGTCCGTGCACTGACAGCAGTCATCGAGGAGATGGGCAACCCCTTTGAAGAAGAAAGCACAGATTTGCTGGTCCTAGACACACAGGAGATCCTGGGCCCAGCTGCAGTAGAGAGTGTGCGTACAGCTGTGCAGATGGGGCAAGATCAGTTCCATTTATTTGTGAAGGAACGTCTGACAGACAGATCCAAACCACTCAATGATGTCATCAAACGCAACAAACTTCCATTCTTTGCATCCATCAAGGTGAAAAGTGCCAATAAGAGCAAGCAACAACTCGCCTCTGCAAGGAATGATTCAGAGCTTTTCTCCAGACTATACATCGCATACCAAACCAGAGATGGCGATTTCGAGCAGTTCTTCAAACACGAGAACAGTGCACACCCGCCTGCACTATTACAAAATGGACGGATCCACTTTGGTTCCAAATCTGACTTGCTGAGGCCTTTGGAACAGCTTCTTGAACCAACGTCTCACCCACCACAAGTCTCTTCTGTGATCCTCGATGGGGCTGCAGTGGTTCAAATGCTGAACCCTGGCCACAGCAAAACATTTCTTGACTACGCCACAGACGTATTCGTTCCATACATTCTGTCATAGCTTCAAAATCATTCTCGTTTGGATCTAGTGTGGGACTGCTATGCAAACTCAGGCAGCTTGAAGGCAACTGCAAGGGCTAACAGACGTGTTACTGGCACTGCCCTGTTACCAGGGAACTGGCACACATTCCTCCGTGTCGACGAGAACAAGGAAGAACTCTTCCATTTCCTGTCTAAGCAAGTCATGGAGTCCATCAATGTGCCAAAGAAACAGCTGATTGCTACTGACGGTGAACAGGCAATCTGAATCCCGCTGTTTATATCATATGTTAATACATGTACCCATATTGTCATGGATCTGTAATATAAAAATTAATGTTAATTTCATATAGATTTTTTTGATGATCAGTTGACCGCCTTTACCAAATATATGACATTTTTATGCTTATATCAACAGGTCATTGCTGTACCACCCTTTGAAGACACAGCAGCTTTGGCCCCATGCAATCACGAGGAAGCGGACACGTGCATGATGGTTCATGCAGCAGATGCTATTAAATCTGGACACCGCAGAATACTCATCCGTACCGTGGACACAGATGTGGTGGTTCTTTCTGTGTGGATGGCCCAGGAGCTACATGAGGCAGTCGATGAACTATGACTAGCAATTGGTACTGGCAAGAGCTTCCGCTACATAGCAGCACACAAACTGGCTGCTTCACTGGGGCCAGACAAATCCAAGGCACTGCCAGTCTTCCATGCAATCACAGGGTGTGATACAGTCTCGAGCTTTGCAGGTCGTGGCAAGATAACTGCATGGGCAGTGTGGGACATTTTCCCAGAAGTGACAAATGCATTTCTGACCTTGGCATCTGCACCAAGTGAGATTTATGAGGACACATTGGCAACCCTGGAGAGATACATAGTACTCCTGTACGACCGAACATGTACATGTTCAGAGGTGAATCTGGCAAGGAAGAAATTCTTTGCAAAGAAAGCGCGATCTATTGAAGCAATACCTCCAACACAGGCAGCCCTAGAACAGCATGTGAAGAGGGCAACGTACCAGGGTGGATATTGTTGGGGGCAGTCTCTTGTCCCACGCTGCACTCTACCATCACCATGTGACTGGGGGTGGGTGGAAAATGATGGACAATTTGATCCTTTGTGGACAACACTACCAGAAGCTGCCAAATCCTGCTATGAACTGATCTCTTGTGGGCGCAAATTAGGTTGCAGTGGGAGATGCAAGTGTAAGAAAGCAGCTCTGAAATGCACAACACCATGTGGCTGTGATGGTGATTGCTCAGACTGATTTGGAACTGTGCAGAACTTAAGTGTTATTGAATTGATTGATACGCAAGTTCTCTTGCTTGTCGTGTGTATAATTACATGCATATAAATGTACATAATAATTATGGGATTATCACTTGATTATCAGTTGATAATGTGAATTAGATAGTAGGTTGGCCTGGGCACCAGCCGCCCGTTGAGATACTACCGCTAGAGAGTTTTGGGGTCCTTTGACTGGCCAGACAGTACTACATAGGACCCTTCTCTCTGGTTACGGTTCTTTCCCTTTGCCTACACAGACACCGAATAGTCTGGCCTATCCTTTACATATTCTCCTCTGTCCTCATACACCTGACAACACTGTGATTACTAAACAATTCTTCTTCACCCAAGGGGTTAACTACTGCACTGTAATTGTTCAGTGGCTACTTTCCTCTTGGTAAGGGTAGAAGAGACTCTTTAGCTATGGTAAGCAGCTCTTCTAGTAGAAAGACACTCCAAAATCAAACCATTGTTCTCTATTCTTGGGTAGGGCCATAGCCTCTGTACCATGGTCTTACACTGCCTTGGGTTAGAGTTCTCTTGCTTGAGGGTACACTTGGGCACACTTTTCTATCTAGTTTCTCTTCTTCTTGTTCTATTAAAGTTTTTATAGTTTAAATAGGAAATATTTATTTTAATATTGTTACTATTCCTAAAATGTTCTATTTTTCCTTATTTCCTTTCCTCACTGGGCTATTTTCCCTGTTGGGGCCCCTGGGCTTATAGCATCCTGTCTTTTCCAACTAGGGTTGTAGCTTAGCATTTAATAATAATAATAATAATAATAATAATAATAATAATAATAATAATAATTAAAACATGTTTCATTACAACTATTTAATTCCTTGGCTTCACATTTGTACATCTAAACACCAGAATAAAGTATATAGCTGGCACATAACCAAATATATCAGTCATAAATGTCTCTTTTTTTATCCTACCATCTTGAAATCCAATATGGCGTCACCAAATCAACTTCTAACTAGAACCATTCAATTCCTTGACCTCAAATACGTATATCTAGACACTAAAACCAAGTCTCTAGCAGGTATATAACCAGAATTATCTGTAATTAAAGATTTTTAAGCCGCCATTTTGAAATCCAATATGGCGGCCACTTTGGGGTTACTACGAAAGTGGTTCCATATCTGAAAATGTTCCCAATATAATATCCTATCATTCCTCCATGTTTGGTGCTTCCATCACCAAATGCACAATTGTTATGAATTTTTTTGCTATGCCGCTGTACTAAAAACTCTCTGCAGGACAGTCTGTCCGAAGAGAAACTATCTTCTATTTTCGGACGCCAGACAGTACTACAGTGAATCTATCTCTCTGGTTATGGCTCATTTTCCCTTTGCATACACATACTACGAATAGTCTGTGATTAGTTAGAGGATTTATTTTGATGCTTTTTTCTGAATAGTACAGTATGATAGTTGAAAGGTTATTAAGAGAAGAAGTACAGTATTATTAGAATGGGTTGCTATATAGATATATAAACAAGATTGTGAGAAAGCATGAACAAATTCTTCATAAAAAGTAAATGAGTAATATAGCGATAATTAGTTTGGAAATGAGTTGTTAACATGACGTCACAGTGACGTCAGGTCAAGTGTTGTTGTTGTTAGTGTGGGTGATTGTCGGAGAAGGAGTCAGTTGATTGGATTCATGGTGTTTGAACTGTATTGGAGGTGGGTGCGTTCTCTTGTCTCTCTATTGATTCGTATGTATTTAATGATGGAATTGTTTTTGTGTTGACAAGCTGACATCAGAATAAAGAAGCTAAATATTGTAAAAATATTAAATTTATCACTGGTAGCAGAGCATGGCTAAAAGTGAACCTAGGCTAAGACAGCGACTGTGTTGGTTTTCAGCATTTTTTGGTTAGTTTAGCACTATGGGAGACTCTAGGGAGACAGAATGGAGTTGGAGGAAGGAGTGTCCTAGGTTTTGTGGTAAACAGTCAGAATACAAAGGTTGGAAAGGTCAGTTAGAGGATTGGTTGGTAGTATTATTATTATTATTATTACTATCCAAGCTACAACCCTAATTGGAAAAGCAAGATGCTATAAGCCCAGGGGCTCCAATAGGGAAAAATAGCCCAGTGAGGAAAGGAAATAAGGAAATACATAACTGAAGAGAACAAATCAACAATAAATCATTCTAAAAAAAAGTATGTCGGTATGATGTTAAATATCCAGGTATGGAGATTAGATTAAGTTTGAAAGGAAAGGCTTTAGAAGTAACAGAAGAGATAGATAGAGAAAAACTGAGGGATATAGATGGTTTAAAGGTTTTAAGGAAATTAGATGAGGTATATCTACAGGATACAAAAATGGATAAATATGGAAAGGTAAAGAAGTACTTTAAAATAGAGAGAGAATCTGGTGAAAAAATGAGAGATTTCATAATTATGAATGAGATCGCAGCTTCAGAATACAGTAAGGCTATAGGAAAAATTTTGTTTGAGGAAGAAACTAAGGGTTTTCATGTTTTGGAGCAGGCAAACCTCGCCGAGAATCAAAAACAAATGGTGTTGGCTGCATGTGGGCAAGGTAAACTAGAGTATGATTCTGTGTCCAAGATATTGAAAAGAATATTTGAAGGATTAAGGAGCAAAGAAGAGGATGATTGGTGGGGATCTGAAAACATGAATATGGGTGGAGGCAGAGAGGGATACAGGAATGGGGGTAGAACTAGGTGGATAAGAGGGGGAAAGTAGGGAACGTAATATTGTGTGCTATATGTGGCTCTGAATGGCATTGGGCTAGAGATTGTCCTCAGAATCATCAGAATAAAGAAAAACTATATGAAAACAAATATGATGAAAATGAGACCGGTAATTCGGACAATAAGCATAGGTTTAAACAAGTTTGAGATTATGTAAAGGAGAAGATTTATGAAGGAGAAATTCAAGAGACAGATATAAACTTTTTGGGAGAAGTTGATGCTATTTACATACAGGATGTAAATCAGCTGTGTATGGTGCATTATGACTAACTAGGCTTGTAGTTGTTTTAAGCCTAGGAAAGTTGAAAAGAATGGACACCAAACAGGAATCAAACAAAGTCTTTAAGTTTGATGAATCATCATATAAATCTAAAGTTGTAATGGAAATTCCAGTTTTGTTAAAAGGAAAGAAATTCTATTTAAAGACAGAAATTTTGCAAGGTGATATACCATGATTAATAGGGAAGAAAATCCTCAGTAGGATAGGTATGAGGATAGATATGAAGGAAAATCGAGTAGAGATAGAAACATTAGGTGGAATAAGATGTAATTTGAGAGAGGATGAACACCGTCATTTAAGACTACCAATTCTGAAGAGAGTAAAAGAGGAATGTTTGAGGGATGGAAGGGACTAAGTAACCAAGCAATTATGAAGTTACACTTACAGTTTGGACATGGAAGTGTGGAGAAGATTTGAAGATTAACATACGAGGTCAAGTGGAATGATGGTTTAGGTGGAGGAGAAAAGGAAGAAGTTAGGAGGCTAATAACATTTAATTGCAAGTTGGGAAATATGTAGGAATTATAAAAAGAATCAAGGGAAACCTTTCATTGGATTTTCTTGGAGTAGAGTATTAATGAGGTTTGGCTTTAGATGTAGGAGAGATCAAAGAAAGGAAGTTTTTGGTTATTGTTGATATGGCCTCTAAATATTGTCAGGCATACTGGATTAATGACAAAATGCCAGAAACTATCATAAGAACCTATATTGATGGGTGGTTTGCATTTTTTGGAGCACCATGTAAAATACTTTCTGAGAATGGTGGAGAGTTCCAAAATTAAAAAAAAATGAGAAGAATTACTGAAACGTGGAATATAAAATTGTTGGCTACAGCAGTAGAATCACCTTCGAGCCATGGATTGGGCGAGAAAATAGTTGGAATCTTTAAAGGAAGTCTGGGGAAAATGAGAAATGAGGAAGATGTGAGTTGGCCAATAGCTTTGAGATGGGTGGTATGTGGAAAAAACTGTTTAGTAAATAATGGAGGATTTTCACCCAATCAGCTAGCTTGTGGTAAAAATCTTTTATTACCAAATTTAGTAGGGGAAGAGACTTTAAATCCAGCTAATAAAGAGATAAGTACGGAAGAAGGGATAGTAAGGGACACATTGAAAGCAGTACACAATGCTAGAGAGGCTTTTATTAAAAAAGGGTCTTGCAGCAAACCAAGAATGGCTTTAGATGAAAAGGTAAGAGAACATAAAATTGATGTGGCAGTAGTTGTAGATGAGGCATTTTACAAGAGTGGGTGATGAAGAATGGAGGGGACCTGCTGAGGTAGTAGAAGTGTCAGGTAAGACGGTCATAGTAAAATAGAGACAACAGCTTAGATGATGTAGGTGTAGCCAAGAATGATGTAACAAAGG
The DNA here is from genome assembly GCF_036898095.1 of Palaemon carinicauda. Classification (NCBI taxonomy): domain Eukaryota; kingdom Metazoa; phylum Arthropoda; class Malacostraca; order Decapoda; family Palaemonidae; genus Palaemon; species Palaemon carinicauda. Next base: position 143,696,635 of record NC_090729.1, read on the forward strand.
TACAGGAGATAAAAGTGATTATTAGGAATAAGAGGGAAGAGAATAGAAAGAGAGATGATGAGAAAGAGAAGGAAGATGTAGGTGAGGAAGACTTTACAGAAGAATTACCTAAGTTGAGAAAAGGGAACAGGGTTAGAGTAGTAAATAAAGACAGCGGTCAGATGGAAGAATGGACTATATTAAGTTTGGCTGGTAAAAGATCTAGTAAATACTGGGGAAATGCATACAATGTGCAGGATTCTTCTACTGGTGACAAAGGGCGGATAAACTTGAGAGATTACAGGAATAATGAAAAAATTGGGGATGAAGAAGAGGTTTTGTTAGGTGTTGAGAATCAACAAGTATTAGAGGAAAAGGAAAAGGAGTTACAGAGTTGGAGAGAAAACAATGTGTATGTGGAGCCTGAAGATACTGAGCAAAAAGCTATATCCACAAGGTGGATGGTCACTGAGAAGTTAAAAGGCGGTGAAAAGATATGTCAGGCGAGGTTGGTTGCTAGAGGCTTTGAAGAAGAAATGCCAGACTGGGGAAAAAATGCTCCTACCTGTAATGCAGCACTGTTAAAATTGTGCTTGATAATCATCAAGTTAAATAAAATGGAAGTGTTACATGTTAAATGTGAAAACAGCATATATACAGTGTGATCAAATACAGAGGGAAGTATATTTGAAACCACCAGTTAAAGAAAATTGAAGTGGTTTATGGAACTCAATAAACTGGTGGGTACGTTATGCTCCCATGTGCATGGCTTCTGCTATGGGGGAAATAAATGGTTCATGGAAAGAAACAATTGGTAGTCTACGAGAAAAACTTAAAGTGGATGAACAAGAAAGTAAGAATCTTAAGTACATAGGAGTAATGGTAGAGCAAAATGAGAAGAGGATAAGTATCAATCATTGGAAATATATTAACTCTGTAAAGGAACCAGAAGCTATACAATATATTGGTAACAGTATACTAAGTCAGAAGAAACTAACATAGTATAGATCCGTGGTTGGACAGCTTAATTGGATATATTTGCATACACTGACAGAAATATGATATAGCGTTAGTCAATTAAGTAAGGCGTTTAAGGAAGGTACGACACAAGATATGAGAAAAAAAATTAAAGTAGTAAGAAGAGTTAAAACTATAATGGGAGAGGTGGTGTTAAATGAAATGCAAGAAGATAATATCTATTGGGAAGCGTATGCAGATGCATCCTTTGGGAATGTTGAAGATGGGCATATGCTATTGGATTATATAATATCTTTGACAGATGGTAGTAAATGTCCTGTATGGAGGAAGTCTAGAAAATCAAGAAGAGTAGCAAAATCAACTATTGAGGAAGAGGCGTTAAGTGCGGGGAGTGGGAGGTGATAGAAGGTTTAATATATTTCAATAGGTTATGGGAGGGAATTAGTGGGAGAGAGAAGATTAAATGAAATAGTGAAAACAGACAGTGCAACACTAATAAAGGCCATTAAACCAAGTACTGGAGTTAGCGGTAAAAGACTAAAGATAGCGATTGCAGTTATCAGGGAAACTATAGAATCTCGAGAAATACAAGAGAGGCAATGAATAGCATGAAAGAAACAAATAGCTGATGTAGTATCTGAGGAAAACATTAGGGCATAGGTGAAGAGTAGAGATATGAAGGAAAGTGAATGGGTAGGGTTGTAGAGAGGTGACTACAGTTGGAAGGAGATGGGAGGGGAAGAGAAAGAGCTAAGTATGATTAGTTAGTGGATTTATTTTGATGCTTTATTGTAAGTAAGAAAATTTAGAATAGTACAGCATGATAGTTGAAAGGTTATTAAGTGAAGAAGTACAGTATTATTAGATATGGTTGATATATAAATATATAAAGATTGTGAAAAAAAAACATGAAGACACTTTTTATAATAAGTAATAGGCAATATAGCTATAATTAGTTTAGAAAAGAGTTGTTTATGTGACGTCACAGTGACCTCAGATCATGTGTTGTTGTGAGAAGTAGTCACCTGATTGGATTCATGGCATTTGAACAATATTGGTGGTGGGCGCGCTCTCTTGTCTCCTTTGGTTCGTATGTATTTAGTGATGGAATTGTTTTTGTGTGAACAAGCTGACATCAGAATAAAGAAAGTAAATATAGTAAGAATATTAAATTTATCATTCTGGCCTATTCTTTACATATTCTCCTCTGTCATACACCTGACAATACTGAGATTACCAAACATTTCTGTAGTTGTTCAGTGGCTATTTTCCTCTTGGTAAAGGTAGAAGAGACTTTAGCTATGATAGGCAGCTCTTCTAGGAGGACACCCAAAATCAAACCATTGTTCTCTAGTCTCGGGCAGTGCCATAGCTTCTGTACCATGGTCTTCCACTGTCTTGGGTTAGAGTTCTCTTGTTTGAGGGTACACTCGGGCACACTATTCTATGTTATTTCACTTACCATTGTTTTTTAGTTTTAATAGTTAATATATGAAAGATTTCTTTCAATGTTGTTACTGTTCTTAAAAGGTTTTATTTTAATTGTTATTTACTTGCTTGTTATTTATTTATTTCCCTATTTCCTTTCCTCACTGGGCTATTTTCTATGTTTTCCCAACTAGGGTTGTGGCTTAGAAAGTAGTTTATATATATATATATATATATATATATATATATATATATATATATATATATATATATATATATATATATACAGTGATACCTCTACATACGATCTTAATTCGTTCCAGAAACTACTTTGTATGTTAAAACGATCGTATGTTGGAGCAAATATTCCCATAAGAATACATGGTAATTGATTTAATTCGTTCCTCAGCCTAAAAACCCATAATAAATCCTTAATAAATGGCTACACATAATTACACGGAAAATTAATACAATGCCTGTATAATAAATACATATTACAAACCAAAAAAAAAGAACATAATAATGAAATAATAAATAAAAAACGGGTTGTAATGTAACACTTTACCTTAGCGACAGGCCAGCGCAGGTGTAGGGACTTCTACGCAGGAGGAGACGGAAGATCAGCGAGGAGGTAAGGACGGTGACTTTGTACGATAACGTGTCCGATAACTTACACTAACTTACACTACTACGTGAACTTTAACTTAACTTAGCTTATTTTTTTTTTTTCATTTTTATAATTTCATATTTTTTTTTACATTTTTTTTTTCTTATTTTTAATTTTCATCACTTTCACTTGATTCGGTCTTCTTTTTCTTTGCTTCACTTTCTTTCTTTTCATCATGATCACTAGACCGCTTCGTAGATTTTTTAAAGAAACTATCGAGTGAAAGTTGCTTTGTACGGCTTTTGAGGATTTTTCTAAAATGCGTTAAGCAAACATCATCGAACTGCGCAACAACACGGCAAACCTGAGGTTTCTGTAGGTGATGCTTGTCGATGAAATCAACAACGTGTTGATGATATGCCAACATCTGTTTTATTTCCGCCCTACCTAAGATTTTGCCTACCTCCTTGATCTCCTCCGACTCACTCAACTGCGCTTGGAACTCATCATGCTGCAGGGCTTGCAACTCCTTGAGTTCCTCGGTGGTGAGCTCTTCATGATGCTCATCGACGAGTTTGGTGATGTCATCTTCATCTACCTCCAGACCCATGGACTTGCCAAGGGATACAATCTCTTCGACGTCTTCCTCGGCGGCAAGCACAGGCTCATTCTCGGGGCCAAAACCTTCGAAATCTCTGGGAGCAACAGCATCAGGCCAAAGCTTCTTCCAAGCGGAATTCAGGGTCCGACGAGTTACTCCCTCCCAAGCCTGATCAATGATCTTTAAGCAGTGCACGATATTGAAGTGGCTCCTCCAAAATTCACACAAAGTTAAGTTGGTGCTTTGCGTGACATTAAAGCACTGCTTAAACAAGTGCTTTGTGTAGAGCTTCTTAAAATTCAAGATGACTTGCTGGTCCATGGGCTGGAGGATAGGGGTGGTATTCAGTGGAAGATACAACACCTTGATGAATTTGTATTCGTCGATGATATCATCCTCGAGTCCGGGGGGGGTGAGCGGGTGCATTGTCCAAACAAAGCAAGCACTTCAAAGGCAAATTCCTTTCCTGAAGATACTTCTTGACAGCAGGGCCGAAAACTACGTTTACCCATTCCACAAAGATATGCCTAGTAACCCAAGCCTTAGAATTAGAACGCCATAGAACATGTAGCAGGTCTTTATTGATTCTATGTGCTTTAAATACCCTAGGGTTTTCAGAATGGTAAACTAACAGAGGGTTAATTTTGCAGTCCCCGCTGACGTTGGCACAAAGCGCAAGAGTCAACCGATCCTTCATTGTCTTATGTTCAGGCATTTTCTTCTCTTCGGCGGTAATGTACGTTCGACTAGGCATCTTTTTCCAAAACAGACCGGTTTCATCACAGTTGAAAACCTGCTGCTCTACGTAACCATCCTCCGCCACGATGCTTTCGAACTTTTTAACAAAGTCTTTGGTAGCCTTAGTGTCCGAACTCGAAGCTTCTCCATGACGAACAACTGAATGAATCCTGGTCCGTTTCCTAACTTTCTCGAACCAACCTCGAGACGCCTTGAATTCCTCCGTCGTAGGATCAGCTGAACTCTCCCCCGCATCACCCCGAGAGCGCCCCGCCTTCAAGTCACTGTAGATAGCGCTGGCCTTCTCACAAATGATCGTTTCCGTGATCGTATCGCCAACAATCTCCTTGTCTTTGATCCATATTAACAAAAGTCGTTCCATCTCTTCAAGGGTAGGGCTACGACGTTTAGAAATAATCGTGATCCCCTTCGAAGGTTTCACTGATTTAATGGGTGACTTCTGTTTTATGATCGTCGAGATCATCGACATATTCCGGCCATATTGTTTAGCGAGATCGCTAACACGTACACCTCGCTCATGCTTTTCTATGATTTCCTGCTTTAATTCTAATGAGAGCATAGACTTCCTCTTTTTCTCATCACTGCTACTACTTCCTGAACCGAAAGTAAGCTTTTTAGGACCCATGATTACGGAACACAGAAAACAACTCGTGAAAAGGCAAGATAGAAAACTGTTAAATCTGAGCGAATAGAGGACAACCGCACGATGCGCACGCAATGAGAGGACTGATCAAGGTGACGCTCGATTGGCGTCCCTCCGATGTGCTGCCGTCTAGCGGCGTCAACAACAAACTACGCTGCACGCTTTCGAGAAAATTCCACGGGTAAGCGTATTGTTTACGTCGTATGTTTGAGCAACACTTCGTATGTTGAGACAGAAATTTGGTGTAATTTAATTCGTATGTTGGAAAATTTGTATGTTGGGACAATCGTATGTAGAGGTTCCACTGTATATATATATATATATATATATATATATATATATATATATATATATATATATATATATATATATATATACATATAAATATATATACACTATATACACGTTATATATACATATATGTATACATCTTATACGCACAAACACAAACACGCACACACCCACATACAGTGCATACAGTGTATACGTTACATATATACATGTGCGTAAGTTTGAGTGTGTTTTTATATACATGTTATGGTTTTTTCTCCAGAATCATCTCATTAAAGATATATATATATATATATATATATATATATATATATATATATATATATATCTATCGATCATTATCATCATCATCATCTGCCGTTACTATTCTATTGTAGAACAAAGGCCTCTGCTCTAACATGTCCTTCCACTCGTGCCGGTTTAAAAGGCCAATTCACACGACCCGTTTTCTTTCCGATAAGCAGGCTATCGTTTAGGCGGCGTCAAGCTTTCTTATTTAATATTTATTTATTATTTTTATCAAAGGTAAGACCTGCAATGTATACAAGAGGCATATATACTGTTGCACAGTAGAGAGTTTACCGTACATGTTATTTACAGTTTGGATATGAGGACTGTTAGGATCCTCTCTGGTTTAATAGGTAATGGATCTTAATCATCTTCATAAGTTCATAGCCTTTCCACCCATACTCTGACATGTTTCCTTGCTTTCCCAGGCTCATAAGGTACTTGGCTAATTAATAACTAAGTGTTAACCTGATACGCAAATCGATAACAATGTGAATACATGATCTGAAACAGAAGGCATACAATATCATTTGGTCATCTTCATTATCTGGAGGGTGCGAATCTTGTCGCTCAGCTTAATGTGTGCATAAGTACATTTAGATACATGAAGTGTTCTCTGAAGCTGTCTTCATCTGACCTGGTAGACCGTATACCCTGCAAGGGAAGACATTCCTCTAGGTAGTGTTGGAGCGTGTGGCTATCCTGTCTGTGGTAAACTCTACTCTTGCTGTTGAATGGTTTCTCTGTGTTCGTATTTATTCTGATAATTTGCCACATGTATGAGTACCCCATTCTGATTCTGGACATTGCTGTTTGTTGTTGGCGCTTGTGGAGAGAGATGGTATTGTAGTTTGGTAGACCTGACTTCCCATTGATAGCAAGATACCTCCTAACTGACTCGCTATTGCTATTCTGACATTGTCTCTCCATTGCCATAGTTACCTCCCTTCCCTCCTTTCTCTTGATGGAAGATATAGGTATTGGTATCTTATGACTTCTTTTCTTCTCGCACCTTCTCTGGCTAAGACATCCGCTTGCTTATTTCCCAGTATCCCAACGTGTGAGGGAGCCCAGATGAACTTGACTGACCCTCCTTTGTTGTTGATCTGGGTTATTAGCTGTAGTATTCTCCACACGTATGTTTTTAACTCGCTCTTCTTGATGGTTAGGGATAGCAGGGCTGTCCTGCTGTCACTGACTAGAACAATGTCTTTGCTGTATTTCTTTCCAAACTTGATTCCACCTAGAATTCCAAAAATCTCTCTTTATGTTCTCCAGTTTTCAAAGGAACTCTTGTTGTAATTCTTGGCTCACACTGTCTTTCTTTTTTGTTGTCGTTTTGTTCCATAGCACTGAAATTGATGGGATGTCCCAGGGTGCCACTTCATGTGTTTTGTACTGTGCCTTTACTTCAATGTAGTCTTCGACATCCTTCTTGCATAGATTTTCTCTTGCTTTTGTTTCCCACTTTGTAAATGCCTTTGACCCACTTAGTAGTCTGTCCCTACACTCATATTCATCTTTATCAGAAACTGTTTTTATGAGTTGTCCTGCTGCTATTTCCTTAATGCACTGTTGTTTGGTCGGTAGTCCTGCCTCCTTTCACAGAATGTGAGCATTAATACACATCGGGGTTCCATAGATAATTCTGATTGCCTTCAGCTGGATGCTCTCTAATATCTTAGCCTGCCTTTGGGTGATGTTTGCCAGGTAGCTGGCCTAGCTGGCCCTATATTCAATGATAGATCTTATCATTGAGATGTAAATTCTTTTGAGCATTCCAACAGTTGACCCGAAGTCCCTCCTTGCTAACGTTGTCAGTGTCTTGATCCTTAAGTTACACAAACTCTTGATCCTTGCTATCTCTTGTGTCAGTGTGGTTCTCTTGTTTATAATCACACCCACTGATGATCTTTATCTTATCAGCTGAGATGATGAGGCCAACGCTATTGCAGACTTTGGTGATCTTGTCTAGTGCATTGTGTTCTTGTTTTATAGTTTGGACTTTGAGTACTATGTCATGTATTCAAATGCAACTGTTTACACAACCAGTGAGGTTGACAGCGGCCTACAGTCATCGGCCGCCCGAGTCGGCTCGGCTGTCTTCCCAAAATACCCCGGCCGGTTTTATTCACACGACCTGTTTTCTTTCCGACGGCTAAACGCCGTTGGATTGTTGTACATTCACACGAGACGTTTTCTGTCCGTTATCCGGTGCTGTTTTCATTGTTTACTTATATTCTGTCACATGAGTATCATGGGAGATAATTCTCCCGGCATTAGAAATTTGGCGGCAATTGCTCTTTTACTAGAAGAAGAGGAGGAAGAGGGATTCCAACAAAAAGGGGAAGGGATTTTTAAATCAGTCATTAAGGAAAACAAAGGGGGAGGAAGAGTTCTGGACACTGTAAGGACTGGCAGTTGATGAAGTGAAAGTTTTTCAATATTTCAGAATATCAAAAGCAAAGTTTATCTGTTTGCTACAAAAGATTGAAATGGGCCTACCCAGGAAGAACAAAAATTGCCAAGAAGCCACATCTCTCAAGGAAATACTTTCAGTTTGCTTAAAGTAAAATATTACAAACAATGAAAGCGTTTCATTATGGTAAATAATTCACAATACAGATTAACCTTTATTAAAACAAAATGTTATCCTTGCTCTCATCTCTGAAAAAAAATTTCATACTTCACAAAAAAGAAAAACATTCATCATGTAAAACAACTCCTCATACCCTCACACAAGTTCAATTAATTTCTCATGGTGTCAACTGTCAACAATGAACTAATTTTACACTGCATGACTCTATGGGAAAAAGTTGGGGGTTGCAGACCACAAAAAAGAGCGGGTACGAAACGGGTCCTCGTTCACCTGAAGCATCATCCACCCGTTGGGTGGGTGGCTAACAGCCGTCAAACCGGCCAGGGTTTCTTGGGAAGAAAGCCTAGCCGACTTGGACGGCTGACGACAGTGGGCCGCCATCAGGCTGACGGATCGTGTGAACAGTAGCAATTGAATACACCTAAGAAAGCTAGACATCGCTTAAACGACGGCCTGCCTGATGGAAAGAAAACAGCTCGTGTGAATTGGCCTTTAACGGCCGTTAGCCACCCAACCAATAGCTGGATGATGCTTCATGTGAACAAGGACCCTAATGGTACCCAATTAACACCCGCAAACTTTCTTAGTCCGCCAATTCATGGTCTTCACATTCTTCCTCTGTTTCTTTTGCATTTTTCTAGGGACCCATTCTGTTATTCTTAATGTCCCTCTATTATTTGTCATTCTCATTATATGTCCACTTCATGTCCATTTCTTTTTCTTATCTGTTGTTAAAACATCCTGTACTTTAGTTTGCTCTCGTGTCCATCCTTATTCTTTCCATAGCTCTTAGAGCCTCACTAAACCATTAGAACATAAGCTAGTGACAACTCAAAGAGCTCTGGTAAGAATGATGATGACTGATAACACTGAGAGACAGAAAAAGAGCAACATGGATACGACAGCAAACTAAAGAAGAAGATATTCTAACAAGAAATAAGAAAATGATATGGACATACGCAGGACATGTAATGAGAATGACAGATAATAATTTGACATTAGGAAAAAAAGAAGAGGTCCTTAGAGATTGCAAGAGAAACATGGGAACGATGTGAAGACAATGGAGTGACGAGCTAAGAAAATTTGTTAGCATAGACTTGCAAAGAAAGATCATAAACAGACAGTAGTAGAAGGACATGTCTGAGGCATTTTCATTTTCCTGCAGTGAACTAGTGATGGCTGATGATATATATGTATATATATATATATATATATATATATATATATATATATATATATATATATATATATATATATATATATATATATATATATATATATATATATATATACGTATATATATACATATATATATATATATATATATATATATATATATATATATATATATATATATATATATATATGTATACATATATATATATATATATCTATATATATATATACTGATATATATATATATATATATATATATATATATATATATATATGTATATATATATATATATATATATATATATATATATATATATATATATATATATATATCAGTATATACTGCATATATATATATATAAATATATATATATATATATATATATATATATATATATATATATATATACTGATATATATATATATATATATATATATATATATATATATACTGATATGTATATATGTATACATATATATATATATATATATGTATATATGTATATATACTATATATATATATATATATATGTGTGTATATATATATGTGTGTATATATATATATATATATATATATATATATATATATATATATATATATATATATATTTATATATATATATATATATATATATATATATATATATTTGTATATATATATATATATATATATATATATATATATATATTATTACTAGCCAAGCTAGTTGGAAAAGCAAGATGCTATAAGCCCAAGGGCTCCAATAGGGAAAAATAGCCCAGTGAGAAAAGGAAATAAGGAAATAGATAAATGATGAGAACAAATTAACCATAAATCATTCTAAATAACATTAACAATGTCAAAATAGATATCTCATATATAAACTATTAATAACGTCAAAAGCAGATATGTCATATATAAACTATAAAAAGACTCATGTCAGCCTGATCAACATAAAAACATTTGCTTCAACTTTGAACTTTTGAAGTTCTACTGATTCAACTACCCGATTAGGAAGATCATTCCACAGCTTGGTAACAGCTGGAATAAAACTTCAAGAATAATGTGTAGTATTGAGCCTCATGATGGAGAAGGCCTGGCTATTAGAATTAACTGCCTGCCTAGTATTACGAACAGGATAGAATTGTCCATGGAGATCTGAATGTAAAGGATGGTTAGAGTTATGAAAAATGTTATGCAACATGCTTAATGAACTAATTGAACGATGGTACCAAAGATTAATATCCAGATCAGGAATAAGAAATTTAATAGACTGTAAGTTTATGTCCAACAAATTAAGATGAGAATCAGCAGCTGAAGACCAGACACGAGAACAATACTCAAAACAAGGTAGAATGAAAGAATTAAAACACTTCAGAATAGATTGATCACGGAAAATCTTAAAAGACTTTCTCAATAAGCCAATTTTTTGTGCAATCGAAGAAGACACAGACCAAATGTGTTTCTCAAAAGTAAATTTGCTGTCGAGAATCACACCTAAAATTTTAAAAGAGTCATAAAAATCTAAAGAAATATTATTAATACTAAGATCCGGATGATGAGGAGCCACCGTCCTTGACCTACTTACAATCATACTTTGAGTTTTGTTAGGATTCAACTTTATACCCCATAATTTGCACAATGCACTAATTTTAGCTAAATCTCTATTAAGGGATTCACCAACCCCAGATCTACATTCAGGGGATGGAAATGATACAAAGAGAGTAGCATCATCTACATATGCAACAAGCTTGTTTTCTAGGCCAAACCACATGTCATGTGTATATAGTATGAAGAGTAATGGGCCAAGAACAGTACCCTGTGGAACACCTGATATCACATTCCTATACTCACTATGGTGCCCATCAACAACAACTCTTTGAGATCTATTACTTAAAAAATCAATAATAATGCTAAGAAACGACCCACCCACTCCCAACTGTTTGAGGTTGAAAACAAAAGCCTCATGATTAACACGGTGAAAGGCAGTACTAAAATCAAGGCCAATCATATGAACTTCCTGCCAACAGTCAAGGGATTTCTGTACAGCATTAGAGATTGTAAGAAGGGCATCACATGCTCCAAGGCCTTTACGAAAACCAAATTGTAAACTAGGGAATAGAATATTACCTTTAGCAAACCTATTAAGATGTTTTGCTAGAAGACGTTCAAAAACTTTAGATAATATGGGAGTTATGGAAATTGGGCGGTAATCAGTGGGACTTGAGCTACCACAAACACATTTACTTAGAGGAGTAACATTACCAATTCTCCAACAAGTGCTAAAAGCTCCTCTTCTTGCTAACTTGCGCAAAATAACAGATAACTTTGAAGCTAAGAAATCTGCTGTCTTTATTAAAAACAAAGGAAAAATACCATTTGGGTCTACACCTCCATAAGCATCAAGGTCCATCAACAGAGCTTTAATTTCATGATATTGAAAAGCTAAACTAGTTAGTTTAGCCTCAGGAAAACAGGAATGAGGAAGTTCAAGTTTTTCATTACTCTGTTTACTGTCAAAAACATCATCCAAAAGGGAGGCCTTTTCCTTTGGACACTGAGTGACAGCCATCTGGTGAGATTTTATTCCTTTTCAGTTGAGGCATAAACTCTCTGAGCAAAAGGTCAAATCTGATCTGTTACCCTTCCATAAATGATAGGACTCCTTCTTCTCCAAATAAGCACGTCTACAATCATCATTGAACCACGGTTTGTCCTTCACTTGGTACCTTAGCACACGAGAAGGGCTACGCCTATCAATTATGTTCACTAGATTCACATTCAAAGGGACAACAGGATCTACACTACTATATAATTGTGACCAATTCAAGCACAAAATATCATGCAAAATCCCATTCCAGTCTGCTTGGGATTTCATATAAATTTTACAAGAGTATGATACGTCAGAACAGGCTGCTCAGTCTTCACTACTAATGAAATCAAGGCATCATCAGATGTCCCGACTGGAGAACCAACCTTGCTAGTTATAATGCCAGGCGAGTCAGTGTATACGGGGTCCAAGCAATTACCAGACCTGTGAGTAGCTTCATTTAGGATTTGCTCACAGCCTGATTCAGAGGCAAAGCCTAAAGCTCTTAAGCCATGGGGATCGGTAGGAGAGATAGAACTTAACCACTCCCTATGGTGAGCATTAAAATCACCAACAAAGACAAAAGAAGCCTTTCTATCATCTTCTTGTATTTTAGCCATAATGGTAAGAAGACAGTCGAAGATAGAATCATCTATGACTCGACTCCGGTAGATCACACAAAATAAAAGTTGATATGCCTGCCACAAAATTTTATTACCTGAATCTCATGACATCCACATTGATAGCAGGACTTATGAGAAGCAGGGTACTCAGTCCTAATATACACCGTCATTCCTCTAGCCCTAAGGATGGCATTATGTTTCAACATTATTGGCCTCTTAAAACCAGTTATATGGAGCTCAGATGAGTCCCTCATATTAGAAACCAAAGTTTCTGCGCACAAAAGAATATCATACTGTCTGGACGCAACTGTAAAGTCTTGAATATTTGCATGAAGACCAAGAATATTGCAATACAGAAGACGACATTGACGAAATCTAGGACGTACTGGTTCCGGATTTCGCTCTATGTCTCCAGACAGCATAAGAATTAATAGAAATAAAAAAAGACACATCATACTTAAAAACTAGATTAACAAGAATTATAACAAAAACAATGTGTACATAATTATAAATAAAGTGATTGATGAAACCCATAAACTATAGTAAAAAGTCGGAAAAACTGGTCAACATGGAGAAGCCGATACACCATGCAAGGCTAAATACCCTCTAGGATAGCCACTTCAACTGATGGGAGGACAGTAAGGATGGTTTTGAGAAGAAAAAGAATCAAAAATAGAAAAGACGACCCCTTGATAAACCACCAGGGATCCATGGCCCTTCTATTAAGCCTGCCCAACACACCATTTAAAAAAAAAACAAGAGGAAGAAAAATAATAATAAGATAGAAAAGTGTGCCCGAGTGTACCCTCAAGCAAGAGAACTCTAACCAAAGACAGTGGAAGACCATGGTAAAGAGGCTATGGCACTACCCAAGACTAGAGAACAATGGTTTAATTTTGGGATATCCTTCTCCTAGAAGAACTGCTTACCATAGCTAAAGAGTCTCTTCTACCCTTACCAAGAGGAAAGTACACTGAACAAATTGTAGTGCAGTAATTAACCCCTTAAGGGAAGAAATGCTTAGTATCTCATTGTTGTCAGGTGTATGAGGAGAGACGAGATTATGTAAAGAATAGGCCAGACTATTCTGTTTATGCGTAGGCAAAAAAAAAATAAGCCGTAACCAGAAAGAGGGATTCGATGCATTTCTGTCTGGCCAGTCAAAGGATCCAATAACTCTCTAGTGGTAGTATCTCAACAGGTGGCTGGTGTCCTTGCCAACCTACTGCCTATATACATTATATATATATATATATATATATATATATATATATATATATATATATATATATATATATATGTGTGTGTGTGTGTGTGTATTAACTGATATATATATATATATATATATATATATATATATATATATATATATATATATATATATATATAAATTCATATATATATATATATATATATATATATATGAATTTATATATATATACACATATATATATATATATATATATATATATATATATATATATATATATATATATATATATATATATATGCTTTATGTGTGTATGTACGTATATATTGCCCTTTTCATTCATATACAGATATTTGCATTACATACTAAGAACATTGTGTGATTTAGAACATTAATATGTAGTACATCTTGCACATCTCCAAGCCCATATGTAAAGAATTGAGAGTTTACAGTATAATTCGCCTTCACCTAGCTCTGTCCCGCTTTTCATCTGAAAGCTATTAATGAAATTATCTCCTCAACAAAGGTGAGGCTAATTATCAAAAAAGTCCTCCTTAACTGCAAAGCAACTATTCTTTGGGGCTTTGCTTGTTTTTTTAGATGGAAATTCTTGACTAAACTGTTATTAATTCATTCAGTGATCCTATTGTCCGTTAAGTCACTCTCCCATGAAATATGTGACGGCGTCGAGTAAGGCTGTAACTCAAAGACAGGTTGGGAACGACTGAGTTGTATTATTGTAGAACATTCTCCTTATATACAAAACCTCAAGGCAACAGGACATAACAAGTTCACAAGACAGACAATATTACAGAGGAAAAACCAGACATGAATTTTCATGTTCGTTTTAGTGCGAGGGAAGAGCGAAGATACAAGCATAATATATATACAAAAGGAATTATGTACAATTGTGTGAAACACGGTTGGTACAAAAGGCGTAAATTGAGCATCCAGTGTATTCCTATCTTTAGATAGTGATTGGATCCCTCTTTCTGCTTACGGCTCCTTTTGTCTTTGCTTACTCCTACACCGAATAGTCTGACCTATTTTTTTCCACATTCTCTGCCGTCATACACCCGAGAACACCGAGATATCCAAACAATTCTTTTTCGCTCAATTAGTTAACTACTGCAATCATGCAATGCACTTGTTCGGTGGCTATATTCTCTTGGTAAGGGTAGAAGAGGCCAATAATAATAATAATAATAATAATAATAATAATAATAATAATAATAATAATAACTGTTGCATATAGCTCATTGTTATCAGAATATTCTCTCTCTCTTTCTATCTCGCTTTACTCCTCTTGACTAGATATATCCACAATTCCTTACCAACGCCATTCTTCGTAAAAATAATGGAGAAAGTTGTTACAAAATCGTGAGAAAGAATATTTCATTGTTAAGCTCCCTTTTACTTGCAATTTGAGATGCATTGCTTAATCAAAAATCCCATGTTTTTACACCGTTTATCTCCTCGTAGTAGTTTTAACCTTTATTCCTCTCCTACTACCTCTATTATTTCGCCTACTCATTCTTTCCCTTTTGATAACAATACTTGACGCTTTTACTTTTCCAGATAAGGGTATTTTGACATTTTACTTACTGTTTACTAAGCAGATTTCTCCTGTTGCCCATAAAGAGTTTCTTCAGTTGTTTTCATCAATATGTTCGGTCACTCCAAAATGGATTACCTAAGTAAATTTTCTTTATTTTTATTTTCGTAGGTAACGGCTTGTTTGCTATTTTTGCGTTTTTCCATTCGTTTTCAGTTTAGTCACTGGAGTTTCACTAAAAATATTTTGTTCAATGTTTTGATTAAGATTATAAATAGCAGGGTTTTTTTAGGACCCTCATTTAGCCATGCATATTTTGCTCATAATAAGAGTTTATCTTGCTTGCAGTACGTTCTTAGTAGCATGCAACTACGCTCATTTTATATATATATATATATATATATATATATATATATATATATATATATATATATATATATATATATAGATAGATAGATAGATAGATAGATAGATAGATAGATATAGATATAGATATATGGATATAGATATATATATATATATATATATATATATATATATATATATATATATATATATATATATATGTATATATATATATATATATATATATATATATAAATATATATGTATATATATATATATATATATATATATATATATATATGTATATATATATATATATATATGTGTGTGCGTGTGTGTGTGTGTGTGTGTGTTTAGTAAAGTCGATATTAATGTATGGACATGACTCGTGGTATGACAATGAAAGAATCTCCAACAGACTAAGTAGATTTGAGAACAAAGTCCTCAGAAGGATATTGGAAGTTAAATGATACGGCAGGACTAGAAATGAAGCAATAAGAGAGTTTACTCGAGTGCCATATGTGGATGAGATCATGATAAGGGGTAGATGCAGATGGTTTGGCCATGCTCTCCGCACTCCCCAAGAGAGATTAGCATACCAAACGTTCAGCTGGGCTCCACAAGTCACTAGAAGAATTGGAAGGCCCAGGCCTACATGGCTGAGGACTGTGAAGTGCGAAGTTGATGATGAATGGAGAAGTATTAAATTAAAAGCTCAAGACAGAGAAGACTAGCGAAATGCTAACCGAGGCCCATTGCGTAAGAGGAGACGATATGTATACATAGATATATAAATATATATATATATATATATATATATATATATATATATATATATATATATATGTATATGTATATATATATATATATATATACATATATATATATATATATATATATATATATATATATATATATATATATATATATATATACAGTATATATATATATATATATATATATATATATATATATATATATATATATATATATATATATATATATATATGTACAGTATATATATACATATATGTGTGTGTGTGTGCGCGAGTGTGTGTATGTATGTGTACAGTATCTGTGTGAATGTGTATGCCTTTGCTTGGTCTTCACATATTCATATTTTGCTACTTTGTTTAAATTCTATTGCTGTCATTAATTTCACCCTTGGGATCTCCTTAGGAAACTTGTATTCAAACGATATCTAAATGTTTTCACCACATTACTGGGTGAGTGGTTTATGTCTAGATTTACGGGGCATGATATACACACCGTTGATTAGCGAGTAATGTCACTTGTTTGGGGTTTGAATAACTTTGTACAATCCTTTTGCTTTTCTCTTGATTGATTTCATAACGGGACCTTAAAGCTGTATTATTATTTTGAAACGAATATTTATCATATTGGTGCGGATAAGTTTTACTCACGACAATTCTGTATGAATTTCTCGAGAGTATCATAAACACTGACGCAGGTACAGTAAACACAAACTTGTTCAAAAATATACTCACAAAGATATACAGGTGTGTTTCTAATAGAGTACCAAAGCATTAAATTTGTTCTTCGCACAGTGATGTATCGTCCTACGCTGAAGACTGAACTGAGGTACTTTCATTTTCCTTACTTGGTAAGAGTCAGTGAGGAGAGAGTCTGGGCTTGGGCTAGGCTACGGGAAGGTTAATTTTTTTTTACCCTTAAAATATCTTTGTGCTAATGCAAAGCCTGATTTATATTATAGGATACTTCAGAAGTACGTAAAAAATTTGTTTTTGGGTGATTGCCTTTTCTAGAAAATAACTGAATTTTGACAATACACATCTGAAAAGCATTGAAGAACTAAAATTTACTTGTAGGTAAAAGAATAATATCAGCAATTATCAAGTTGATGTTAACACAAAAACACTTGTATTGCTTCTTTTAAAACCAATTTTTATAATTAGCAATCAAATTTATCAATTAAGTTAACCAATCAATATTATTTTTGAGATGTATCTGTTAACTTACGATTTAAAGATCTTGATTTCACAGAAAAGATGAATTGATCTGCTTATTAATGAACAAGCCCAGATGAAATTTTGGAAAGTTTATCCCATCAACTTATAATTTATAATAGAAGGAGTCAGCTAAGAAGATAACAACATTAGCTAATATACCCAAGGGTATAGGAGTCTACTGTCACCTCATTTTCGATTCGGCAGGGTTCTAATCCTTGGCCAACCAGAACCTCTTTTGAATTTGATCCCGAGGCAGAGCGAACTAGATATTTAGAGGTATTTGTGGCTTATTTGAATAAATAAATACGCAAGTTAGTGATAGAATGATATATATATATATATATATATATATATATATATATATATATATATATATATATATATGTGTGTGTGTGTGTGTGTGTGTGTGTGTGTGTGTGTGATAATCAAATCTAGATCAGTATTCCTTTAATAGACTTATGAGTTTCATGTCTGTATTCATATCATAAACCAATCAAATCTAGATCCAGATTGAAAAAAAATTAATTGATTATTTTCAAATTCAGTATGATGAATGATAAAGGTATTCAAACCCATATTTAGTAATAAGCTCAAATATTAGGTAATTTATGATTAAGATAAAAAAAAACTAAGGAGTTCTTTATCTTTTAGGACACTGGTATAGATATGTGTTTTGAATCACGTGCGCCTCTTCATTCATAATATAAATTTGACCATTTGATAAACGTGTTGTATCCTATAGGTAAATCATAACTCGTACAAATCATGGATATTTAGAGGAACAGGTTCAGTAAAAGTGGTTTGTTATTGAAACAAAAAGAAATATAGTATATAGATAATAGATATTATCATTATTGTTACTTACTAAGCTACAATCTTAGATGGAATAGCAAAATGCTATAAGTCAGAGGGCTCCAACAGGGCCAGTGAGGAAAGGAATAAGGAAACTACAAGAAAAGTAATTGACAATTAAAATAAAATCATTTAAGAGCAGTAACAACAGTAAAATAAATATTCCATATATAAACTATAAAAACTTCAAAGAAACAAGAGGAAGAGAGATAAGATAGAATAGTGTGCCCGAGTGTACCCTCGAGCAAGAGAACTCCATCCCAAGACAGTGAAAGACCATGGTACAGAGGCTATGACAGTACCAAAGACTAAAGAACAATGGTTTGATTTTGAAGTGTCCTTCTCCTAGGAGAGAGGGCTACCATAGCTGAAGAGTCTCTTCTACCTTTACCAAGAGGAGAGTGGCCACTGAACGATTACATTGCAGTAGTTAACCCCTTAAACGAGGAAGAATATTTAAAGAATAGGCCAGACTATTCGGTGTATGTGTAGAAAAAGTAAAATGAGCAGTAACCAGAGCGAAGGAACCAATGTAGTACTGTCTGGCTAGCCAATGGACCCAATAACTCTATAGCGGTAGTATTTCAACGGGTGGCTGGTGCCCAAAATTCTTTAAATTCCTTAATTCATATGAGAAGCTAGTTGCTGAGGAAAACATTGAGAACAATATTCTAATTACTGCCCTCATTGTTAAGAAGCTGCACTTACTGAATAAGGAATAACCAAGTCCAAACTTTCCACATTGCATAAGTAAAGTAAATATTAGTCTTTGTATCATAAAGTGTTTTTCAAAAGGACAAAGGTAATGTTTGGTCTATAAATAATACATTACGCTTTTCAGGAATAGTTGACTTTGTAAGTAATAATGTATTAGATGTTTCTCTTGAGAGAAAATAAAGGGAGAAATTGAACAAGAATAAAGTTCTTTAGCAACTGGAAAAAAAATCTTAATTTGGAAAAGAGAAAATAAAGCACCAGAATAAATTCAGTGTTTGAGAGACAGACAAACAATGCAGAAGAATACTCGATGGGAAAGAGTGAAACGTACAAGAGAGGAAGAGAGGAATTACAATAAGAGATTGTATTTAAGAGAAGGAATTGGGCTCTGATTAGAAGGTATAATGAACAAATAAGATTTAATTCAGCGACAACATTGGTTAAGAAGGGATAACGAGAAATAAGATTAGAGATATGATAATAGAAAAGCGAGGAAAAGATAGGGAAAGACTACATTCTAACCCTCATGGAGACAAAAAAATATTTCCTTCTCCCCCAACCTCCTCCCCTTTCTCCTCCTCTTATCCTCCACCTCCTCCTTCTCTGCGGCAAGGAGATTTTGTGGAATCAGGCAAAGTGGAAGTACGAGAGAGAATAAATTCCAAAGTTCTGTGGAAGAGGGGATGATAATACTGCCGAACACAGGACTTCGAAGATTCCTTATTTCCACAATAAAGTGTAGATGTGGCCGTCTCCCATGAGGCACTGGCCTCCATGTCGTTTTAGGTACAGTATCTTGAAATGAATATAATGAGCATTTTGGTTTAATCAATATATGCATCATTGCATAATATATATTTCCCTCTGAAAGAAAGTAATAACCATTTTCAAATTGAAAATTCTGTCATACATCTTTTGTATATGGCCGTGATGAAATCAGAAAAAGATTCCCCTAAGAAATTATGCTATCAAAGATAGTTGATATGGCTATTTTCATTAGTTTATCTAATGTTGAAGAATTAGGTGGGAAAATGAAAATGTTCAGCCTTGCGGAGTGAAAAACATAAAAACCTTGGAAAGGAAAAAGGTTTCTCAGAAAATAAAGGTTAATAAAGCTGTCCAGTCATTATTCTACAACCGTTGTTATGAAGGGAGGCTTGAGCTTTACTGAGTACTGGTCAGTATTTATAAGCAGATTTTCTGTGTTTTTTTTTTTATTGGATGTAAGATCATACGTTACGAATGGCACTCTCTCTCTCTCTCTCTCTCTCTCTCTCTCTCTCTCTCTCTCTCTCTCTCTCTCTCTCTCTCTCTCTCTCGTCTGGCACAAAATATAAAGCTGGATTTTCCCTTCCACGCTGTAACCAACTTAATAAATGAATCCTCAAGGAGCTCCTTAGATCCTCCTAATCTCTCAGGTGGGCGAGGTGATTGTGAGCAAAGGTCAATGAAGAGACGAGTGGGCCAGAGAAAACGCTTCAGGGTAAAAGAGGGGAGATCATTATTTTTCCAGATAATATTTCAATTAATGAATTGCTGATAAGATCTGTTTTATGGCGGTTTCTTACAGAATGATTTCATGGGGTCGTTTTCTTGCTAAGCTTAGTTTTTTTTCTAATAGTTTCATCGTTCAAACACTGAAAAACCCAAACACAACTGTTTTATGCAGGATCACGTTAGTTTCCTACATTTTTCCTGAGTTTTGTTGTACTTGAAATTATTTTTTTTAAATCAATGTTAAATACAGTGGCGTTGAACGTGTCGTATAAGCAACTAAATGTTTTGAATTTAGTGCTTTCTGTGAAACTTAGATTCCTTTTCAATGTATACTCATTTGTTTTAAAACAAACCAAGGCCGTCGCTTAGCTTCATACTAAGGGGGATGTGGGATGTCGCTCTATTCCTTTTTAGGGAAAGATGTGATTTTAGATACTAGAGTTTCGATCCTTACAATTAAAGGTTAGAATTCTGGTTTTTTTTTTTTTTTTTTCTATATCGTACACTGCATATTAGAAATCCCATATTTTTTTTTATCAAAGTCATTATAATCTAATGAAAAGAAAACTTATATCATGTTGTAAAGGAATTCCATCTTTCATTTTATCATATTGCAATTCTCTAAACAAAAATTTTTTTACTTCTTTAACCCAAAACTTGAAGCGATTCGCATGGTGGCTATAGTTCCCTTTTATCTTTTCTAATTCACATTTATTATAATTTGCTTATTAGTTTAGGCTATACTCTTAGATACGAAATTGATTACTCCGCATTCACGAGAGAGTTTTGAAATATCGCTATTTAGATTAAATAAATCGTTTTTAATCTGTTAATCATAGCACGTTATATCAAATTTATTGCTTCGCCAATATTTTATAGCTCATAATTGCAGGAATATTCCGCGAAGAAAAAGCGAACGTTTATATTCTTATCAGCCTCGCCGTGATGTTTGTTACCTTCTCTTGGATGTGTAGAGCGAACCGAGCTGCGTCAGTTATGCAAATCAGCCATTTCTTTGTTGACGAAAGTTCCTATTTTGTTGGGGTGCAATAGAGCCAAGGTAAATACATACTCATGCTTCTACCTTTAATGCAGTAATTTCTTACTCACCATTTTTTATATAAATAGAGAGAGAGAGAGAGAGAGAGAGAGAGACAGAGAGAGAGAGAGAGAGAGAGAGAGAGAGAGAGAGAGAGAGTGACTCACTTTCGCCATTTTTCTTAACTGGATGTGACTCATAAGAAGCACAAAGAGAAACGAGATTGCTTTCAGGGAGGTGAGAGATGAGGAGAGAATGAAGAGAAGAAGGGGAGTAGTGGATATTCCTTAAGGATTAGATAACTCATGGTAAACAGGAATAAGTAAAATTATAGTATTTTTTTTTTTCTGTTTAAAAGCGAGAACTTATCTGTGGAATAAGTAACGCTGAGGAGAAATCGGTCTTAGGATTATGCAGGGAAAGAGTGACCCTATAAATGTTTGTCAATCTACTGATGTTATTTCGTAAGGAAGAGTAAGAGCATTGTAATCAGCCTTTTATCCCCATCATTCGAGTACTTAATATAAACATATAGCTGTATGCATTTGTACACACATCGATTCAATAAAATCCTATTGGAGATACACAGAAATGTAATTTTTGCATTCCTCATTATTAAGGACATAATCGATAAAGGTAACTTTCCACAATAAAAACAGTTTCTTATTCGTTTCTCTCTTCTAAAACAATTCACCGGAATTTCAATTCATCACCTAACGAAATATTTCCGAACTGCATCTGGCAACAACCACAATGTCTCCTAAGTAAGAGGAACAATTACATCGGCCTGCATAGTTAAGCCACTTTGTGACAGTTTAACAAGAGTTGAATATAAATAAGCGAGGTCGATTAATACTTATTTGCTTTTATTGAGCTAATAAGATGTTACGCTTAATAGGATTAAACATACAAGGAGTGCCTTAAGAGTCTTATACTTCATAAGTAGCCTAATTATTACAATTATCATTTTACGATAGTCTCAAAAGAAAATGTTAATGTATAGAAAGTCAAGCGGTTCTCATTTCAACGTCATCCTTGTCCGTCGAACTGAAGCTATGTTGAACCCTTTCAAAAACCACCTCTCTTGTGATCTGCTCATGTGCAAGAGCCAGCGGTATGCCAAATATGTATGACAATCCTAATCAATTAACCTTGATATGCAAGGATGGAGCAGAGTTAATGAAGGAACAACTGCATTTATTAGGTTTAATTTTGCACTCATTCGCTACTGAATGAAGAAAGGTACATTACTGTAAATCTTATGGGAGACGTTCTAGGGTAGCGATACGGGTAAATTATACACTATAAATTGGTATTCCTTATTATTGATTGGATAACTAAAGTATTTCCCTGGTAAATTATACACTAGAATTTGGCATTTCTTATTATTGATTGGATAATTAAAGTAGTTCCCTGCGCAATCTCTTACTAAAGACGGCATAAAGGAAATTTCGACATGTGAAGGTCATGGACAGACTGGTAAACCTCAAGTAGGTTTTCAGAAATAATACTTCTCGCAAATCTCATTTGGTGTTAAATCTTCGTTTATGATCAGCTCCAGTCACATATCCTTTACTTCTACAGTATATAAGTGAGCCTCTAAATAACAAAATACTCCTTTGCTGTCTAAGCTTATTTCTTCCGTTGGATCACCAATCAACACCTCAGCTCAAGGAGGTTAAATGGGCATTTCACACTCCTTGCCTCCGCTTTTATTGGTAAAAGAATTCCAATTACTGCCTATCAAAATAATTTTGGGCCTGAGAGTAAATTTTAGTATAAAGAAATCATAGTATCAGACACAAACCTTGCAAGGTTCGTGAGCCGTTTCCCCTAACATGGCTTGGTTCTCAAAAAAACAACACACTACACACTACACATTCATCCATTAATTGCGAAATAAAAGATGAACCTCATGTGCAGTAAAACGTTCACAACATTAGTTCCTTCATACACTAATACAAGTGTATTCCATTCTTTAGGAGTATTTTAAGGAAATACAGAAATGTTTGCTAATTCATGATATGGGGTATTAATAATAATAATAATAATAATAATAATAATAATAATAATAATAATAATAATAATAATAATAATAATAATAATAATAATAATAATAATAATTTTGTATATTCTGTACTAATTTGTTAACTTTATGTGCTCACAAATTCTTTGCCCAACTTTCACATCCTTTAGTTACTGTCTGATGAAAATGTCATAAAGTATGTGAAGAGAAATCAGCTTTATCGGCAAGAAACCGATAATTGTTAACACGCAATTGTCACCATTATGTGACCCCATGGAGCCAATTAATAACTTTGATATCTGCAAATAAAGTTAGTTGTTCAGGAGCTACCTTTACATTAACTCTTTCTCTGCTCCCATCACATTGGTGACCTGCAGAGTTGCTCAACCACCCAGCCTGCCTACCACCTAACAGCTCATCTGCCGTATCCTACAACGATGACCACCACCGATCCTGACTTATCCATTCACACTGCCACAGAGCAGCTCCACCCCATCGCCAGCAGAGATGCATCTGCTTGGTTTCAGTGCCCTGAGATTCCTTTCCGAATCAAGGGCATGACCACTCAAGCACCAAAGCTGGTTATGTCTTCGCTTCAATCCCCAACAACACCTTCCCTTAAATCTTTGACTGGCTTTGTGAGCAAAGGGACGCTCCCATAGAGCATAATAGACTTACAGTAAATCATTCCTCTTAAATAGTACGCACTGTCGTCAACTGCCCATGTAGACAAGATTTTTCAGCTCTCTCTCATGGAACACCTTCTGGAACGTTTCCTTATATTGACACCTTGCCCATGAAAGATCTGATGACCAGAGTCAAAGCCCTTATGGACAGCCACTTCCCCACCATCAAACCATCCATCAACAGTTCCATTCCTGGCGAAGAGGACAACCATTCATTACTGACTGAAGCGTAGGTGAATATTGTAGGACATCTACTGCCACCTCATGACAAGCCTGAGTAGTAACAAAGCCACCCACTACCTACCTATACTGTTCCATAAATTGTGCTGGTGGCCTCCCTATCAACTAGCCTCTTCTTTTTTAATGCTTTGGTGTTTGATTTGCTAATGACGTCGCTGTCGGCGAAGTATACGAACAAACAATCAATGGGTCGCCCGACCCATTGGCCATATTCAGTATAGAACTTTCCAAGGCAGAATTCAGCAAGTCTACCTTTGGCCGCAAACTATTGGCATTGTATTTGGCTGTCTGTCACTTCAGCCACTTCTTAGAAGGCACATCCATGTCATTCTCATGGAATAATGGCGCTTGTGCACTCTTTCACTCGACAGTCCGATGCCTGGTCAGCCCATCAGCGCTGACATTTCTCTGCCTTTTCTGAATACAACTTTACCATTCATCACATCCCTGGTAAACTGAATCCCGTTGCTGACGCCCTTTCCAGAAACATTCGAGCTGCTGTACACCTATGAAGGGATTACAAGGGATTGGCAGAATCCCA
>NC_090729.1:143726875-143736875 GCF_036898095.1 Palaemon carinicauda
TTCTCTCGTTCTTTCTCCTGGGCAAAAAGGGAGGATCTCGAAGTTTCTTTTCTGTAAGCACTGCTACTTTTTATCAATTCTCGTACAAAGTTAACTTTGGAAATCCACCAGGGAAACACTTATTGCTCTTATTGTGTTTTTTTTCAGTAACTGATTCTCAAATTTTGCCCTTTAACTCTTGTTTTCTCTCTTTATTCCCATATCCTCTCATTATTATCAGCAGTTGTTTTCAAAAGGCGGGATTATTACTTTATTTTCTCTTAAACCTGTTTATTTCTTCTTCTTATCCATTGAACCTGATTCATCGTTCTGGTATTTTAAAAAGAATGTGTGAATTTAAGAAAGGCGTTTTAAATACCAGCTTGTATAAAGATTTAATGCCAAAAGCAAGTGCTTTAGATAGACAGCTGCTTGTTATAAAACCGTAACACATTCGAGCATAATGTGTCTATCTGAATCATCCCTTCACGGTAGAACGGTTGTTTATCTTCATCTAATCATTTAAGAGAACTATTAAAGAATAGCTCAAGTACGCCTCATTCATAAAAGCATTTCCTCTTTACTTTGACCCTCCTTTTATCATTTGAATTCACAACGCTTACTCATACTCTCTTTGTCCAAATTTCTTCCTTTTACTAAATTCGAGTCACGTTTACTTTTTTAGAGGTTTCTCCGTTTTTACGCAAACAAGAACACTCACATGCCATCAAGAATTGCTTCATTTTACAGCGAGATACGAGGGAAATCTCGAGCATTCAAGAGTCTAGTGGAATAACAAATTTTGTTTGTTTTTGTTATACAATGAATGTGTATAACAGGAGAGGGCAAACAAACACACTCTTTATGCACAGCCTTATTGTTAGAGACTTTCATGGACTTACTGGTCTTTTTCAAGGAAGCTTTTATCTAGGTAAATTTAGAACGTAGCCCGGCTACTTTCACCCCCTCCCCCCTCCTATGTGTTTAACATGATACACATTTTATTATAAAGAAACATTTCATCATTTAACTTCTTGTTTCATGTTTTGTTTTCGTTTATATATTCATTCTCTCTCTCTCTCTCTCTCTCTCTCTCTCTCTCTCTCTCTCTCTCTCTCTCTCTCTCTCTCGTGGCGTTGCCGGAAAATGCCAGGACAGACAGTCGAGTCCCTAAAAAATCAAGAATGCCTCTGTTCGCTTAAGCAATGATTTGGTTTTGGAAGCCTGTTGGAAACATCCCTGCCTGGCAATCGGCTGGACTGGGGTTCGAGTTCCACTCAAACTCGTTAGTTTCTTGTAGTGTCTGCAGCCTCACCATCCTAGTGATCTAAGGATGGAAGCTTGAGGAAGCCTCTAGGCCTCTCTGCTGAATTATCAGCAGCTATCGCCCTCCCTGGCCATAGCTTAGGTGGAGAGGGGCTTGGATGCTTACATATGTACAGTATATATGGCATTGTCACTGTCCCTTATCATTATTATTATTATTATTATTAGCTAACCTACAACCCTAGCTAGAAAAGCAGGATGCTATAAGCCCAAGGGCTCTAACAGGGAAAATTTCCCAATGAGGAAAGGAAATAAGGAAGTAAATAAACTACAAGAGAAGTAATTAACATTCAAAATGAAATATTTTCAGAACAGTAACAACATTGAAATAAATCTTTCATATATAAACTAAAATCTTTGAAAACTAGAGGAAGAGAAATAAAATCGAATAGTGTGCCCAAGTATACCCTCGAGCAAGAGAGCTCTTATCCAAGACTAGAGAACAATGCTTTGATTTTGTAGTGTCCTCTAAAAGCTGCATATCAGAGCTAAAGAGTCTCTTCTACCCTTACCAAGAGGAAAGTAATAGTCCGTGGGCTGAGGGGGCTCACCTTGCCCCCCCCCCCCCCTTAAAATTGACAAAAGTGCATTTAGGTTGTAGAATTTTATCCATATTTTAATTTTTCTAATGTTCCCATTGAAAAAATAGGGACTCACTACCACTACTGGGCCACTTTCTTTGATGACATCATCGAATATTGCTGCTGCCAGTTTTGGGGTAGGGGAAACTTAATTAGACATAACTCCGGACTGAATGGTCACAGAAAGATAAATGACATTTCAAAATGTTTGCTTTGGACCTCTATAACAGATAAAATAGACAATTTGCAATTATGTTTAATAATTAGGTCACCAGAGGTCAAAAGGTCACCAAATTTGGGATCAAGTGAAAATTTTAGGCACCTCCATAAATGTACCCCAGGACCAGCCAGACCAGTATTTGATGACTTTTTTTTGTTTGCCTTATTTCATCTCTAGAGACCTCAAGAAATAGAATGATACCCATCAAGTGTACTTATTGGCCAAATCAAGGAAATGAGATGTTATGTAACAAGGTCAATTTTCAAATGTAGTTTTTTTTGCCTCAAAATTTTAAAAACTGATGGAGCTCATAATTCTTCTTATAGAGGGGCTACGGAAATTATTTTGGTGTGTTTTCCCAGGTTTTGTGGGTCAGAAAATCCAATGAAAGCATTCTCAACAATGTCAACTAATTACATCATGCTGAAATTCAAGATGGCCGCCACTCCTGATGCCGTAATATTAACCTGGCTATAACTCCTCCATGAATGCAGCAAGAGAGATAATATTCGTGTCCTCACCCAGGTTCTTAAGATCACAGCACGGACTATAAGTATCCGCTGAACAATCATAGTGCAGTAGTTAACCCCTTGCGCGAAGAAGAATTTTTTGGTAGACTCAGTGTTGAGGTGTATGAGAAAAGGGGAGAATATTTACTGAATAGGTCAAACTATTTGGTGTATGTGTAGGCAAGGGAAAATGACCTGTAATCAGAGAGAAGGGTTCAATGTAGTATTGTGTAGCCAGTCGAAAGACCTAATAATTCTACCACCAGACAGTGCTACATTGGATCTTTCTCTCTGGTTAAAGCTAATTTTCTTTTTGCCTACGTATACACAGAATAGTCTGGCCCATTTTTACAGATTCTCCTCTGTCCTCATACACCTGACAACATTGAGATTACCAAACAGTTCTTCCTCGTTCAAGGGGTTATCTTCTGCAATATAATTGTTCAGTAGCCACTTTCCTCTTGATAAGGGTAGAAGAGACTTTTTAGCTATAGTTAGCAGCTCTTCTAGAAGGACACTCCGAAATCAAACCATTGTTCTCTGCTCTTGCATCGTACCATAACCTCTGTACCATGGTCTTTCACTGTCTTGGGGTAGAGTTCTCTTGCTGGAGGGTACTCTCGGGTACACTATTCTACCTTATTTCTCTTCCTATTGTTTATTTAAGTTTTTATAATTGTATATGAAAGATTTATTTTAATGTTGTTATTTTTCTAAAAATCTTTATTTCAGTAGTTACTTGTTTTGTAGTTTCCTTATTTTCTTTCCTCACTGGGCTATTATCCCTATTGGAGCCCTCGAGCTTAGAGCATTCTGCTTATCAAACTAGTGATATTAATGATAATAATAATATTAATAATAATAATAATAATAATAATAATAATAATAATAATAATAATAATAATAGCGGTAGTATTTTAACGGTCGGCTGGTGCCCTGGTCAACCAACTACCTCTGCCATTAATGAGTGACCTTTAAACCTGTACTGTAGATGTTAGTCGACCGTTGCGGGTCGAAGCTAGGTCAGAGAAAGAATGATGATAGAGGAGAAAACCCATATATTGGACGCCATAAAAACGGGGCCTGGAAGAGATAATCCTTATTTCATCATTGAAATCACATTAAAAGATATTCCATATTATCAGCCTAAGTACTATTATTTTGGTGAATGTACTAAAGTAAGTTTTTTAGAGAATCTCAGATATCAGTGGATGTTTGTTTGCGTGTTTTGTTGAGAAATTTATTACATCATAGATCAAGGTGAACTGATCTCTATTCAGTACTAGTGTACGCATCCTGTCGAAAATGGCAGATAAATAGTTAGATATATATGTACACACGCGTAAACGTACACACACAAACCTGGATATGACTACTCCCTTACCCCCTAACCCCAGGAACGGGGCGGGCTGGGCGTGACCGAAAGAAATATATATATATATATATATATATATATATATATATATATATATATATATATATATATATATATATATATATATATATATATATATATATATATATTGTGTGTATATATATATAAATTTGCTCTTTATTTTATAGTAGATTTTGTGTAATTTCCAGCAAGGAAATATACCTAAAATCTATTTCCAATATGTAGAAATTTCGTTTCAGAATTAGGTTAAATTGCAGCTTGACGTGGAAGAGATATTTCATCATCAGGGCGTAATCATTCACCTTGGCGAATAATGATACCAGGTTTATCGCCTTCATTTATATACCGTCAAGTAATGACCGTTCCATGACAAAGAGTCGTTATTTCGCACGGTATCCCTTTTTCCTCTTTGCGAGGCAAAGCCTGTGCCCCAAAAAAACTTACAGTATATCGTCATTAAGTTAATTTTTTTTTAATGAATTTATGGTGTTAATGGTAATAATAAGCAAAATTGAAGAACGATAATGATAATAATAATAGCTCAATTCATAGAACCATACACAATTATATAATATTTGATAAGCCTGCATGATAAATCAAAAACTGATTTCAGTTGAATAAGAAACATTATATATATGTGTATATATATATATATATGTATGTATATATATATATATATATATATATATATATATATATATATATAGGTATATATACACACACTGGTACACACAAAAATATACAGGTACGTTGAAGCACAGTCACATGCAAATACACACACACACACACACACACATATATATATATATATATATATATATATATATATATATATATATATATATATATATATATATATATATATATGATATATATCCATATAAATAGGTAAAGTTCAAATATAAATATAATATCTGCGCCTGGTATCTAAGACTAATTTGAACAAATTATTAGCTTCCCGAAGTAGAAAAACATTTTATTTCTTTGAATCTTTACTTGTTAAACTCATATCAGCTAAATCGCATTCTTACTAACTTAATGTTGTTATACTACGTAATAAAATGATTTAAAAAAAGAATATGATTTAGCTCATGAATTAAGTCAACCTTTAAATATGAAATTGTAATTTGAAGACATTAATTCGGGGTCCTCGACTCTATTTCAAAGACATCTCCAACTGACATTTTCTAGCTTCAGTCTGCCTCTTAATAGTGCGTTCAAAGACATTACAACTTCACTTTTTATAAGAAACCTTATATAGTACAGCCCTCTATCTAGCATAAAACGAAGAATATCACTAAATTAACTATATACCGCTCAGCATTATCAACACAATATTTCACCAGCAACTTTGCAGAGTAAATGAAATTCAATCTTACAATTGCAACATATTTTAACCGGTGTGAATAAAATGATCTTAGCAGCTTAAACAAGATAAACAAGGAATCATATTTATCACAAGAAAATGCATTATGTATTACGTTTCGATTGCCTATTATTTGCTTAATCAGATAATGAGCATTCACGAAGAATAATAGATGAGAAAGATCAGCAACCTGTGTCATCATTTCCTATAATGAGTAAAGTGATCAAATCGAATACATATTTTAAAAAGGCAGTGTAAGCTTTTCAAATACACAATTATTCATAGTTTTTATAATAGAGCAGATTAAAAACTTTGCATAAAATGAAGATTTCACATATAAACTGAAGTATTAGACGTGCATATTGTATTTCCCTGAATAGTTATTCAATATTTAATTACCATTTAGGTTTTTTCTTTGCTGTGACTTATAGTTCAGCAAAATGTAAAGATTTATCAACCTATAGTTATATCTTTCTTTGATTCTGAAAGAATCTGAGAAGTTAAGGTCAAATGTAAAAAACAAAATAGACTTAGCCTTGATACAAACCATAGATCGAGACAAAAAATGTACCATGTATGTGCTGGTAAGCCAACTTTCAAATTTAATTTTAGAAATGGTGCATTACTGGAAAATCTATATTCCCTCTACTTTTTGAGATTCACTTTATTTTCTATGAATGGGTTGATGGCAGGTTACACAATCTGAATTAAATCAATTCAGTCTATTGTATTGTTCTTAAACCGCAATTTACATTATTCGAGAATGCAAGATAAGCATAATATTGGAAATTCAAACAACAATGACGTTACTTCAATAAGGTATCTTGGCTCATTTATTAGATATGACGGATCTGTACGAGGCGCCGTTAGGTGATAACTGAGAGGAGAGCTGAATGCAACTGAATTTTATTAAAAAATCATCGACTTTATATACAAGGAATTGCGAGCAAAAACGTCTCAAAAATTCAAATAAAATGAAACATGAGCTAGCACGATTACACAGGTTAGTCAATTAACAGTGCAGAGAAGAGCAAATGATAAAATGAAAAAAAAAAAAAAAAAAAAAAAAAACTGTTACAGTGCACGAGCGTGTATGAAACACGTGTGGTAAATGGCTCAACCCCTAAAAATGACATACACGTGAAATAGAGTGCCATGCTCTAAAGAGGCATACTGTAAGCGGGTCCTCTGGCACGAGATATGCCCCGAATGTTAAGTAAGAATGCCTTAGGAGTGCAACGGATCACGAGGAAAGGGCCCATGTAAGGGGGTGATAGCAGTGGCATCCTAGTGTCATTGCGCAGGAAAGCGTGTGTTGCTGAGTGCAGGTCTGTCAGTATGTGTTGCTTCGCTGGGGGCTTGTAAGTCTGGCGTCATAGAGTAAATTTTCCCACAATGTGATGTAGGCACTGGAGGTTATTGGAGGAGGTTGTAGATGGAAAAAAATCGGCAGGGTCAACCAATGGGTCACCATACACAATTTCAGCTGCCGAGAAATCTAGGGTGTCTTTAGGAGTGAATATTAGTTCCAGGAGGACCCAAGAAAGCTGAGTAAACCAGTTGGAGCCATTGCAGCAGAACATCGAAGCTGCTTTGAGGATGCAATGAAAACGCTCAACCATTCCGTTGGCATCAGGATTGTAGATGTTTGTGTGATGTAGGGTGATGGCCAGGAGATTCACCAATAATATCCACAATTGAGATATACAAGTGGTACCTCTGTCAGAAGTGATATGCTCAGGGATACCGAATCTCGCTATCTACCCTGAGAGTAAGGCAGATGTACATGAGGTGGATGTTGCAGTGTCCGTGGGAATGGCTTCAGGCCAACTAGTGGAGCAGTCATTGATGGAAAACAGATAACGATGTCTTAGTGATGTGAGTTGGGGCTCAACTACATCGACATGAATGTGGGCAAAACGACTCTAAGGGTAAGGAAAGGTGCCCACTCCTCAGTCTGTGTGCCGATGTACTTTTAAGGGTTTAGCATGCTTAGTTATGTCATGCCAAATGAGCTTTTGTCTTCAGAAGCTGTGCAGTCAAACGGCAAGAGGGATGTGAAAGGCCATGAATGAAATTAAACATCTGTTGGTGCATGGGAACAGGTACCCATGGCTGTGTTCTACCAGTACTAACATCACAGAGGAGGGTGGCATTGGAGTCTTCGAGGGCGACATTTTCCCAACATAAGGATGTACAGGATATCCTACATGCTTGATGCTCTGGATCTTTACGTTTGGCTTCGGCCAAGGTGAATGGCAGACAATGGATTTCTTGACGGGGCATCGGCAACGGGATTTATTTTCCTAAGGACATGGTGAAGGGTGCAATTTTATTCAGCCACGGCAGAGAGATGATGGCGTTGACAGGCAGACCAGGTGTCGGACTGTCGAGTGAAGACGTGCACCAGAGGCATGTGGTCCGTACGAATGACGAAGGGCGTACCTTCTAAGAAATGTAACAAACAGCCAAGTAAACCGCCAGCAATTTGCGGTCGATGATAGAGTAGCTGCATTCATCCTTGGACAGTTTTCTACTGGAGTAGGCCATTGGCAGGGCAAGCCGTTAACCGCCTGCTCTAGTAATGCACCAATAGCAACATCACTGGTATCGGTGGAGAGAAGGGGAGGGGAATGTGGCATGAGAAAAATAAGAGCAGTAGTGGTTGATAGGGCATTTTTTGCGTTGCATAAGACCGCTTCTTAAAGGGAACACCACTTCAAATTTTTTGGCTTGCTCTTGAGGAAGGCATAGAAGGAGACAAGAGTTGCTGGCACGAATTGGTGATAATAGTTGATCATGCCCAAGCTTCTTTCAGTGCTTTGAAAGTCGAGGACGTGGGGAAGTTCTGAACGGCTGCTACCTTCTCAGGGAGGGGGTGGACTCCTTTTGAAGTGATGCGGTGCCTTAAGAATGATACTTCATTGGCACCAAAGGTACACTTGTGATACCGGCATACAAGGCTGTTCTATTGTAGGCGGTTGAATACAATGCATAGGTGATGAAGGTGTTCCTTTTTGGAGGAAGAAAACACAAGTATGGCATCCAAGTAAAATGCACAGAAGGGGAGGTGCCCTAAGATGCCATCCTTGAGGCGTTAAAAAGTGACCCCAGCATTACGAAGACCAAAAGCAGAAGTAATTGAAGATGTATGTAATGAAGGGTGTGGTGATGGCGGTCTTGGGTATGTCATCTGGGCTATTTGAAGAGTGGAAGAGCAGTTGAATGAAAAGCTAGGAACAAAGGAAGGAGAAAAGGATATCTATAAGATTTCAACCTTGAGGAAATGGCAGACAGGATTTGGGGCCACTGGTAGTCATCAGGGATAGAGAAGAAAATATATTGCATAGAGATGGGGACATTAAGAGGAGATGGAGAGAATATTATGAGCGACTATTAAATACTGAAAAGGAGAAAGAGGAGTTAGGAGAAGCACAAACGGTAGAGGAGCCAGTGATGAAGATACGGAATACTGAAGTGAAGCAGGCATTGAGTAAAATGAAGAAGGGTAAAGCACCAGCTCCATCAGGGTTTCAAATTGAAATGGTCAAGATACTAGCTATAGAGGGGGAAGAATGGATGCTGGATTTATTGGGAGCAATATGGGAAGAGGAAATAATGCCTAAAGACGGGGAGAAGAGTCTAATGGTATCTTTATTTAAGCAGAAAGGTGACATCATGAAATGCAGTAACTAAAGGGGAATTAAACTAACAGAGCATGGTTTGAAAGTTTTAAAGAAGATACTAGATGAGAGGTTGAAAGAAATTGTAAAGATTGGGAGACGGCAGTATGCATTCATGAGGGGGAAAGGGACTGTGGATGCCATCTTTATAGCAAGGCAGAGACTAGAGGAAAACCAGAAACTCTTCTGTGCTTTTGTAGATTTAGAGAAGGCGTATGGTAGATACCAAGAGAAGTAATGTTTTTGGTGCTTGAAGAAGAGGAAAGTCTCGGAGAAGTTGGTTAGAGTTGTAGATATGATATACGAAAGAACAAGGACAAAAGTAATAACAGCTGTTGGCAATACAGAAACCTTTGAGGTTAGTGTTGGAATACACCAGGGATCATCATTAAGTCCATTTTTATTTTCGTTTCTCTTGTATGTGTTAAGTGAAGGGATCAGAAATGAAGAGTTGTGGGAGTTGCTATATGCAGATGACTAGGTGTTGCTGCTGAAAATGAGGAAGAATTACAGAGAAGGGTGGTAGAGTGGAAAGAAACTTTGGAAAGGGGTGGCTTAAGGGTAAATATGGATAAGACTGAAGCTATGGTGATCAGTAAGGAAGGTAGGGACAAGATAGCCATACACGAAAGTAGAAGAGCAGTTATAAAACAGGTGGACTAGTTTGGATACTTGGGATCTACTATAAATCAGGAAGGAGGCTGTGAGGCCTATGTTCAGAATAGGATAAAAGCAGCATGGGGAAAGTGGAGGGAGGTAGCAGGAGTTATATGTGATTAGAAAAAGCCAATCAAGGTAAAAGTCAAGATGTATAGAACAGTAATAAGACCAGTCTTAATGTATGGATCAGAAACTTGGGTTTTAAGACAAAAAGAGGGAGCAAAACTTAAGAGAACAGAGATGAGAATGCTGAGGTAGATTATGGGAATATTACTTCTTG
>NC_090729.1:143741875-143764375 GCF_036898095.1 Palaemon carinicauda
TTAATGAGGTCGATTCCACTGGCAGGTCGTCCAGATTTTTATTTCTTTTCTTGTTACCCTCTTTATTTATATTTTGACTACTATGGTTTTTGTTTGCATTCACTGTTTTGTCCCATTTTAATCATTATTGGCGTATAACAATAGCAAATGTGTTTTTTGTTTGCTTTATGAATTAAAATTATTTATATCGTTCTGAGCATGGTTAGCATAATAATCTTAATTGTTATCATACTGGTTTACGTTGTTATTTTTGTTGTTATTTTCTTCATAATGGTGAGTGCATAATTATCATTAAACCACATTCTTGTTTCTTGATCTTTAAATAACTTTTTTTTTGTCTATTAAGCATTTTCATCCAATTTGCGTCTGTTCTTTTATCATTTCCTTGATAAAGGCTTGGCAAAGGCTGGAGTCTGCCGCTAATGATAGTTTTTACGCATCGTTATTGGGTTGTAATCTACTTTCATATTTTTGACGAGATTAAGACATAATAGCCTACATGTTGATTTCATCCTTGATATTATAAATATATCTTTTTTCGTTTTTAGCAATATAAAAAAATTTTTGTCATTAGCATTATAAATTTCGATGTTATCATTTATGTAGAA
Organism: Palaemon carinicauda; assembly: GCF_036898095.1. NCBI lineage: Eukaryota > Metazoa > Arthropoda > Malacostraca > Decapoda > Palaemonidae > Palaemon > Palaemon carinicauda. The sequence continues at coordinate 143,742,484 of NC_090729.1, forward strand.
AACCCCAACTGTGAATTTTTTTTTATAAAAATCCACCTATACATCGGTGAATACTTTCTAAGAATTAATATAGCATAATAATAGTACAAAAAAAGGTATTTTGCTGGAGATTGATTTGTAGTGAAGAATATATTTGACATAAATTCTAACTTAGATCATAATTAGAATGAATCGTGGTGGGTAAATTTAAAGGTTATGGGACCATTGGTAAGACTGAAAATATTCTCTCCAATATGATTCAGAGAATAATAAAATGAGAGAGAAAATAGAAAAGACTACGCAAACATATATATAGATGAGAAATATTGTTTGACCCTTCCACCCCCATCCCTAACCCCCACATTGAGCTGTATCCAGTCAGTCTCCCACACCATCCTCAATACTCTCTCTCACTCTCTCTCTCTCTCTCTCTCTCTCTCTCTCTCTCTCTCTCTCTCTCTCTGATATTTATGTGTTGACATTGTCATATTGTTAGTTTAGAATCCCTCTTTCAGAATGGGTACAATTCCTGGAGCTTCAAATAGATATCATAATCTGTGCCGTCACTTAGCAGTTGGATCGACGAATGCACAATTTCTCGTCTGCTCTTTACAATACCTTCTTTCTTAAAGATTATGACTCCTTCCACTCTTACTTAATTGCAGTATAATGACGTCACCTCTCCGAGTATTATTTTGCTTTAAAAAATTCTGGTCATCAGAGGTTTCATGTCCATAAGTTTCTTCGTGTAAGAATTCGTCAACTTTCGTGTTGTCGACTTTTATATGTCAGTTCAGTCAATCTGCTGACGTCATTGAAATCTCTAAAAGTAAAAAGAGAAACTTACCCAATTTGTAAGTGCGGCAAGATACTATTAAGGCTTGCGTGAAAGCGGCAATGTATTTGTTAAACAAAATCAATTCAGAGTCTGATTAGAGGAATATTCTAGTATGAACTATAGAGAGAGAGAGAGAGAGAGAGAGAGAGAGAGAGAGAGAGAGAGAGAGAGAGAGAGAGAGAGAGAGAGAGAGAGAGAGAGAGAGACTATGTTGTCATGCAACTCCATACTCATGATTTTGTTGATTTCTCGTAACCATTTGGTTTCACTTTTTCAGCACTTTCTTTCCCTTAAAAATACTTTATATTTTTTCAATTTACCCATGCTACATCCAATATAATTACTGAATACTACATGAAAGTTCCACAAAATGTGCCCCTTATCATTTGTTGGCAATCAGCGTTATAACCCATCATGTTCTCCATCATGTTCAGACTAAACCTCTTTGGAATCTAATAAGTTGGCTGTGACTAGCATTATGACGAACAGTGACCTCCCGGTTATAGAGAATGCAATGTAAGTCTACTTGGTGACTGTCATTTGCTCATTTTGGGTGTAGTCTGATTTGTTTCTTTCAGCAAATTCGTCTACATAATTTGATTTTTTACACATCAGAAAACACACCTTTGCTGTCACTTTGTAATGATTTACTTTGTTTACGATAAGTAATAACATAATTATCATCGTTTCTAGTTATTTCTATAACATAATTATCTTTTTCAAATTACACATTAATAAGATGAGATTATTTTTTAACATTTTAAAACGCCATTTGTATTTTCAGAAAGTATCCTGAGTTTGCATAAGAATAATTTTATTAGCGTTAAAAAAGTTATCATATGTTTTCGTTAGCTATAAATTAATCTAACCTCAAATATAGTTGTATATAACTAACTTTGAGGTTCATTTAATCTACATTAAGATTATTTTACTCAGAAGTCAAAACCATTGATTACCGATGTCCAATACATTCAAAGCATGGCAAATTTCGTGAAGGGAACACTTATTTTTTATTATAGCAAGAAGACAAAAACAAACAAACTGACCTAAATAGGATTATATTGCTGAACTCTCTCTCTCTCTTACATCATGAATAATTGATTCACAATGCAGTAAGGTTCCATTGAGTGCTCTTATCGAGAACTTCGGAAGCCAATTGATGGGCACGTACCTGGATGTCGATACATGTAACCCATGAGAACTTATAATCATTAGATGGCCTTCAAGGACATGCTGCTTACTTTAAATGGAGTGCGCATGCCAAGCGTCAATTTGCAGTAACACGTGTATTGCTGATCCGTCACACGTTACAAAAGTTAATCACTTTGACCATTAAGATTGTTTGGACGAGAAGAAAAAGAATAAGAAGAACCTAAAATATAGAAGAGATAGAAACTGATTTGGAATCTGTACGATTCATGTTAAATAAAAGAATCATTGTACATCAGGTATATGAAGGAATTAGATGAGGGATCAATCTTAATATGTCAAAGACAGGTGCAAGGTAAAGAAGAAAATAGTGATAGGGACACATCGTAAGAGAATCTGGATATCAAGAAAAATTAAGAAAGGGTGAGAGTTAAATTTTAAGAGCAAGAGTTATGGGGAGGAAAATGTCTTGTTCTGAGGTTAATTGAATGCAGAAAGAATTCTTATTAAGCAATTTGGTCTCACAATAAAGTTACAAATAAATAAGAAGGCTTTCCTTGAAGGTCTGCCAATTATATAGAAGAGTATGAAGACTCCTTAGTGTATGATTTTATGTAAGTCAATGAATGGTTGTATAAGTGAATGATTTCTTGTAGGGGGTGAAAATTATAAAGAGGTCATAGTGCAAAAAGTCATCCGAAATGGAATATATACTGCATCATTATGGTAAAAGATAATGCACTCGTTGGTCATGGTGTGGGGGAAATGTCTAAATTGGGGAGTGATGTGGGGTAACTTCCTTCTCGAAATGAAATTGATTACCATCAGAAAATATACAATCAATATAATTGCTAAAGCTTCTTAACAAATATCTATTATTATTAGTAGTAGTAGTAGTAATTTTTTTTTTTTTTTTTTTTTTTTTTTTTTTTTTTTTTTTTTTTTTTTTTTTTTTTTTTGTTATGAAATAGTATGCAGTAAGTTTAATAATCTGAGGAGATTTCATGTCTTTTCAAGAGAAATTTGTCTTCGATCCGCCTTCCGAGCTTAAATAGATTACTGACTTCAAACTCAGAATTTGATATATATATATATATATATATATATATATATATATATATATATATATATATATATATATATATATATATATATATATATATATAATTATATATATACATACACATACTTTCCATAGATCGAAATTGTTATCAGAAGTTCCACAAAGAGGATAAACAAACCCCAGTGTGATAGGAAAGGTCTCCAGTGAATCTTGCCTTGTAGGGCCAATGTTGGTGATCCGGAAGAAAAGCGTTGGTCCAAGTCCTTGAGAAACGGGAGCTTGAGTTAAGTTTCGATTAGTTAAACTTTAGCAAAAGTTGAAGCAACAGGGAGGTAGTCTCGAGAATTTAATCCAACTCTTTTAACTGGACCAGTGAATGTTTCTAAACTAAGAATTAGACAAATTACCTAAAAAAAAACCGTAAAATATATCTAACTGAAAAAAATAACTATTTTCAGATATTTTTATTGATTTTTCTTAAAGGTATCATTTTCTAAATCGTTTAGAATAATATTTTTTAGGCCTTTTCAATAGTTTGATAATTATTTTTTTAAGAAATAAGGTATCTTTGTAATATGATCCATCCATAAAATAACTACACTAAGAATATCCCTCCATAATTGACGGCAAAACTAAAAATGCAAAGATATGTATGCCAGGTAGTAGGTTGGCCAGGGCACCAGCCACCCGTTGAGATACTACTGCTAAAGAGTTATGGGGTCCTTTGACTGGCCAGACAGTACTACATTGGATCCTTCTCTCTGGTTACGGTTCACTTTTCCTTTGCCTACACATGCACCGAATAGTCTGGCCTATTTTTTACAGATTATCCTCTGTCCTCATACACTTATCAACACTGAGATTACCAAACTACTCTTCTTCACCCAAGGGGTTAACTACTATACTGTAATTGTCCAGTGGCTACTTTCCTCTTGGTAAGGGTAGAAGAGACTCTTTAGCTATGGTAAGCAGCTCTTCTAGGAGAAGGACACTCCAAAATCAAACCATTGTTCTCTAGTCTTGGGTAGTTCCATTGCCTCTGTACCATGGTCTTCCATTGTCTTGGGTTAGAGTTCTCTTGCTTGAGGGAACACACGGGAACAATATTCTATCTAATTTCTCTTCCTCTTGTTTTGTTAAATTTTATATAGTATATATAGGAAATATTTTAATGTTGTTACCGTTTTTAGAATATTTACTGTTTCCTTGTTTTCTTTCCTCACTGGTCTATTTTCCCTGTTGGGGCCCCTGGGCTTATAGCATCCTGTTTTTCCAACTAATGTTGTAGCTTAACAAATAATGATGATAATAATATCATAGATATTATGATATTTTTAATACCTGGGTTTTAGGGCCTAGTCAAACTGGTTCCCTGACCAAAAAACATTGGTCCAACTTTTGTGATATCCAACTGATTTACGAACTTACAGTAGACTATGTTTAAAAGTTTATTTATCAAAATTACAGAGAGAGAGAGAGAGAGAGAGAGAGAGAGAGAGAGAGACGAGTTGTAAATCCTCTGGTAAGAGAAACACTAGACGCGCTGGCTTCGTGTTTTTATGATTTCTTATGCACGCTCATATTGGCTCTTTCATAAATAATAATAATGATAGACATTTGCTCATATTTCATTCATTGAATATGTATTAGTTCTTAGATTACTTATACAAAGTTAATGTAGGCGAGTAATGACGTATTAGAGAACCATATTACTTCATTTCCAGTTACCCTTCATTAAGTATTCCTTTTTATGTTCTAATTTTCTTTCGGTTTCTGTACTCTATAAATACGAGTATTCGTTATTTATAGAATTTAATATGTGGTAGCCACATTTAAATAGTAAAGCATATTTTCAAGGGCATAGAATTTAGTAAAACCTGTAATACTGTAAATTTTCAGTTGTTATTCCCAAGCTTTTGTCTGTTATCACAAAATTATTTTATTCGCAAATAATAAAACTGGTCACCATTTTTTTTTTTTTTTTTTTCCAAAATATACGCCTTGTCCCCTGAAAGGGTTTAGTTCCTGATAGTGTTACCATTCTTGTTTTTATTATTTATTTTTCGAGTGAGGTTGATAACCCCAAGGTCTACAGTATACAGTATATGGATAGCCCTCTACATACTGCTCCATACACATTTAAGAAGGTTATGTACCGACGATGTCAGGTAGTTCAATCGGTGGATCTATTCTAATGTTGTTATTGTTCTTAAAGTGTTTTATTTTAATTGTTCGTTATTTCTCTTGAAGTTTATTCATTTACTTTTTCCTCTTCTCGCTGGGTTATTTTTCCTTATTGGAGCCCTTGGGCTTATACTATAGCTAGTCGTTAGTAATAATAATAATAATAATAATAATAATAATAATAATTATTATTATTATTATTATTATTATTATTATTATTATTATCATTATTATTATTATTATTTTATTATTATTATTATTATTATTATTATTATTATTATTATTATTATTATTATCATCATCATCATCATCATCAACATCATCATCATCATCATCATCTTCATTAATCTAGTAAAATAAAAGCAAGGAAAACAATTTTGTATAATAAATGCTGTAGATTTTAGTATTTTATAATTCAATATGGCGAAGATAATTACAGTAATCGGGATAAATGTTCATGATGTCTAGTTAATTTATTATCACTGTCGCTAAGATTACTATTAGTTCTACCAATCATCGTATCATTCCTACATAAATTAGAGTTAATGACGTAATTACAACCTGTTTCACTACCATCATTTTTGATAAATGGAATGGATTTGTCTTGCCTTTATTCTAAATACGACATTCATTCATTTACTCTTCTGTAATAGTAAGCGTAGTAATGGTAGTAACAATATGACAAGTATTTTACAGCATCATCGTCATTATCTGGACGGGATTCAGCATAGAAAATACTTTATAAGTGAACATTACCTGTGTTATCTAGGGAAAGCGAAGATTAGAGGACAATCTTGCTTATAACCTTCCCCTGAGCTCCTGGCCCTGCTGTAGCCTGTTCCAGATGATCTGTACGCAGAGCCAACGCCATTCCGGGTCCAGAGAATTCAGGATTCGAATCCAGGTGGACATAGCCGTTGCTAAATCCCTGACGATTGCACCTGGAGAAATAATAAGATTTGTTACGAAAGCACATCAAGGTTTTATTTGCATATCAACAAACTACAGACGTATATTCTAATTGATGTGGACAGGACTGCTCTAATTGAGTAGGTGATGAAATCGGCACTTGTGTAATTGTTGATGGTAATCAGTTAATTCATTATGCAGTCATGCTATTTAGGTCACATTCTAAGGGTAATTGGAGGTTATAAATAGATTATATATAAATCATGTTAATAAGCATCGAATCAATTACAAGATAAACATTTAATTACAGGGCATAAGTATTGGATATCATTAAACGATTGATTGTTGGCAGCCATATTATTTGTAGTTTAATATAGAAATCTGGAGAAATTTCCCCGGATGTCTGTAATTATTTTTTTTATCTCTGGATTAGGAATGTTTTTTTTTTTCTTCTTCTTTTTTTTACAAAGATTATAAAAGGATAGCTTATTTTATACACATACATCGAACGTGCAGGTATGCATACATAAAGATTATACTTGTAAAGCCCCTTCGGGAATTGTAAAACATAACTCACAACTTTTATAGCTAGTTTAACGGGCTTTCATTTTAATGAACCATACACGTATTGCCTCTATAATCCAAGTGACGTCCTCCATAAATTGTAAAATAATAACCGTTCTTAGTCAAGAGCGTTAAAACTGTCTTCATTAGCACTAAAACCCCGCGAGTAATCGTTTCCATCGAGAACTTCGTATAAACTTGCATGAATTAAAGAGGCTTACTTCTTCAATAGAATTTAGATGTTCCTTCTTCATATAGTTCCTTAATATATATTATTATAACAACGAATATTCAAAGACAGGTTTTCTAAAATACTAACAAACTATTCACTCAAAATATATTACAACTTAAAGGTCATACTTACGAAAGTCCTGGAAATTTTAAGAAACATTATATCATGTATTATGGATTAATGGAATATGGGACATGGCCCGGACCAAAGGTCTAGGACACCAATCAGCATTATGAGGTAAAATTAAAGAGAGGTATCGCAGCAAAGTGGAAAAAAAGATGCTGGAGTGGAGGTAAAAGGCTAAAAAGTAGGTGTAGATAGTGGTCTGAGGGACGCTGCAAGGAGCTTTTAGTAATACCTACATTACACCGCGGAAGTTATCATTATCATCACTAGCTAACATATAATCCTAATTTGAATAGCAGAATGTTGGTACAAGTCCAAAGGCTCCAACAAGGAAAACAGCCTAGTGCGGAAGGAAAATAGAGAAGTAACGAATAATCTATTAAAGGCAAATAACATAAATAAAATTATAGAGTATATGAAAAATACTGACAACATTAAATAGATGTATATGTCATACATAAACTCTGAAATGAGACTTATATCAACTTTTCAACAGAAATGCATTTGCAACAAGTTTGAACTTATGAAGTTCCGCCAATCCCACCACCAGATTAGGAAGATCATTTCACAGTCTGAACATAGCTGGAATAAAACTTATAGAATACTGTGTAGCATTCAGCATTATGATGGAGAAGGCAAAAATGGTAGAATTAATTTAACCGTATACCTTACCTAGCCTTATGTATAGGATGGTACAGACTTTGAAGATCTGCATGCAAAGGATGCTTAAAATTATGAACAATCTAATACAACATGCACAAAGAACTTATTAAACTATGGTGTCATAGTTGCGGAATTTAAGACCATAAATTTTTGTCTAATGAATGCAGATGAGAGTTTTTGGCTAAAGGTCAGATAAGAGAACAATATTCAAAACATGACAGAATGAAAAAATAAAAACTTCCTCAGGCCAGATTAATCACCAAAATTCTTAAAAATGTAAATATGCAATTATCACCCTTATGTAACCCCTTGGGGGCCTATAAATATCTGTATTATCTCTAAATAAAGTCTCTTGTTCTGGGGCTGTGTTCGTATCAATTCCTCCTCCACTCCCGACAAATTAATGACCTACGGAGTACCTCCCACCCCACTACTTCGTCTGCCGTATCCTACGACAAAGTCCACCGTTGATCTCACTTATCTTTCTATGCTGCCATAGTGACACACTCCACCATTCGCCAACAGAGATGCATTTCTCTGGTTTCACCACGCCGAGGTTCAATTCTGCATCAAGGCTGTAACCAACTCAAGAAGCTCACTGCGATCCCTGACGACACCTTCCAAGAAATCCTTGACTGGCTATGCAAGCAAAGGAATGCCCCCATACAACTCCTGCCAGAACCGGCATAATCAGCCTTTCCAAATGTTGACACTTTTCCTATGAAGAACCTGATGACTAGAGTCAACATACTTATGGACAGCCACTTACCCACTGTCAAGAACTTCATCAACAACCCAACTCCTGATGAAGGGGACAACCATTTAACGCCAATTTAAACTGAGGGGAATGCTATACAACATTGATACCCACCTCGTTACATACCAGAGTAGCAAAAAGTCTACCCACCCCCACCTATGTCACACCACGCCAATTGCATTCACTAATCTCTTCTTTTTGCATTATTAAGAATCTAATGTGTACTTTCTGGAAGATACTAATGCCTGTCATTCCCTTGTACCTTGTTCCCTCTTAATGGTGTGAACCCATCATTCCAAGACTGTTGATATTTGCCTGATGGCTGCCAACAGTTCTGATATTTCCATCCTCCAGTTACAAGACACTGAAATTGTCGTTTTGTCGTTTGGGGAACCCCACTACCAGCGGAATTTCATCATCGCCGACGTTATTCTGTCTCTCATGAGTGCAGATTTCCTCACCCATTTCCACCTCCAGGTTGACGTCACATATTGATGCTTAGTCAACGTGAGTTTTTTTACTAATTCACACTTATATTATTTGCTTCCTCTGACTTCACTTTACCCATTAACGCACATGCATATACCTACGCACACCTCTCACTTTAAATCCTGATGCCTTCCACCCAGAACTACGCCACACACCAACAATTCCCGCCAAGCATAGTATTTGACGCCATATCAAGATAAGAGGGACCCCAATAATTGAAAGATTCAGACATTTGACATCAGATCATTTGGCAGATGTTAAATGCACATTATCTGAAATAGAAGAAATAGGCCTTTGCCAAAAGGCCTCAACCCATATGGTCGTCACCCCTGCACATTAACCTGAAGAAGGATGGATCACTACACCCTTCTGGCAATTAAAGGTGTCTTAATAGGCCAATAGAGCCCAACCACTACTCCCTCCCCAACCTCACAAATATCATCCCCTACGTCACCTGTGCATTGTCCTTGACTGCTTGCAGTAGAATGGCCTTGTAATCAGGCATGACAAGTGTACTTTTGGTCCAAGGAAGAGGCATTTTTGGGTCATTGCGTCCCTCCTGAGGGCGTTCACCCCTCCCTGAAAAGGTATCGGCAGTAGAGAAGTGCCCCATGCTCTCGACTGTCAATGCACTGAAAGAGTTCTTGGATATGGTGAACTACTATTACCAGTACTTTCCAGCCATCACCGCCACTCTCGACTCCCCCTATCACTCCCTCAAGAGCAAGGCAAAAACCCTGAAGTGGAGCCTCCTTCTGGAGGCAGCATTCTTCAACATAAAGAAAGCCTTATAAATTATTACTGCTCTTGTGGAGGATTAATTTTTGTTTATTTTTATTTTTTTTTGTTTTTTTTTTGCCAAATCCTGAGAGAGAGAGAGAGGGAGAGAGAGAGAGAGAGAGAGAGAGAGAGAGAGAGAGAGAGAGAGAGAGAGAGAGAGAGAGAGAGGTAGTTAGTGTATCGATTGTTTGTTGTGCGAAAGACTGTTGGTATAAATGAGATTGTTTGTTTACCTTTAGCTAGGTTAGGACAGTAGTAAATGTTTCGGAGCCTATGCTTTTTTTGATTGACTGCGACTTGAGGCAGTTGTGTGAATGCTGGACTATTACTATTATTTTTTTTTCTTTACCAGCGTGGAAGTGTTGATTTATTTTCTGAATAAGTACAGTTTTGTTCATATTTGCTTGTCGTGATTGTGAATGATAGGAAGAGTTTATTATTTATCTTTGATTATAGTGTGATAGTTCAGTTAGCTAGGAGTGCTCGTAAGTGGATTTCTTTTTTATTTTGCAGGCCGTAATTCCTCCTTTGGAGAGATTTTGTTTACGTGGAATTGATTGTTGACAACCGGGCTAATAATAACAAAGTTGATACGGCTACTCTGATTTAGATTATTGTTGATGACCCTGACAGAATGAACTTTCGATTGCTCATGATGATGATGATGATGATACCGCTCACAACGTTGTGCATTAATATTTATCAGTGTTCCGGTCGTGGTTTTGGGCTATGAAAGACTGTTTGTGGTTGAAGTGGATTTTAGTGTTAGGTTTTGTGTTTTTTATGGGGTTATTTGAATGTGTCTGCCAATTATAGTAGGTTAATATTGTAGTACTAGTTTGTGAATATTTTTTGTAATGGAATATGGTTGGTGATTCTTAGTAATAAGTGATTGTTTTAGTATTAGGAAATATATTTTTAAGGTTATGTTTTGTTTATTTTGTCCTTTTGTCTAAGAGTCTGGTTTTAGATAACGTAAGGGGAAAGTTTGTTTTGTGGAGACAATTGTCAGTAGGTGTGATTCAGGGTGTGGGGCTTGTTATTGCAATATCCCGCCACACTCTTACCTTTCCTGTGCCACTTGCACCCCTCCAATTCTCTACCAATGCCAGTGGCAATGCTGTAGGGGTAGTACTCAAACAAATGATCATTGGATTGCCCCACCCATTGCCCATCTTCAGTAGAAAACTTTCCAAGGCAGAATCCAGCTATCCATCATCATTTGCACAGACCACATGCCCCTTGTACAAGCATTCATTTAACATACTGATGCTTGGTGAGCCAACCAATGTCGACATCTCTTCCATTTCTGAATACAACTGTACCATTCAACACTTCCCTATTAAAGTGAATGCTGTCACCAATACCCTTTCCACAAACACACTGACCACTGTCCAACTGGGAATGGATTACAAGGTCGGCTTTGTCAAAAGCCCAATGAAAGGACCGCAAATACCAAACCTGCAGGACATTCTGAATGTCCCTTCGTTGGTAAGACGTCCCCCTCGATAACTATAATGCCACCCTCCTCTATGCGCCAACAGGTTTTTCAATTGATTTATTACCTCTCACATCCCTCTATACTGCACTGCTACTGATGTCAAGCTTCATTTGGCATGGCATTACTAAAGATGCCAAAGATTGGGGCTGCACCTGTATTTCATGTCAGCATCATTTTTCCTATAATCACATTGACGTGGTTGGTCACTGCCCACATCACAGGTATGCTGTTACCATTTCACAGTCACTTGTCACTCTACTCACTGGCCTAAAGGCATCTCAATGCAAGATGCAACATCCCCCTCAAGTACTGTTGCCTTACTTTCTGGATGGAATGCAAGATTTGGCATTCCAGAACATATTACTTCTAACAGCGATGGCACTTTCACCTCTCAATTGTGGACATCATTATCGCATGTTTTCAGCATCACCCTACATCAGACTACTGCTACCAACCCTGCAGCCATAGGAATGGTGGAACTTTTCCATCGTACTCTCAAAGTAGCTTTGATATCCCACTGAAACGACTCCAGTTGGTTTCCACAACTTTTCTGGGTCCTCTTCGAACTGAGAACCACTCCCAAGGACACCATAGGTGTCTCAGCAGCTGAAATAGTATACGCCAACCCTTTGATCGCCCCTGCAGAATTTTTCCTCCCGCCACCTCCTTCAATGATCTCCAGCACCTAAATTACTGTGGGATCAGACATATAAGCCCCCAGCAAAGCAACAGATACCGAAGGATATACACACCACAACACCCATCTTCACGTACATCGACACTTGCAAGGCACCATTATAATCTCATATTTAGAACCATTCCTTGACATTCGTCATACTTTAAATGCTTTCCTCCTCATTGATTTATGGTAATGAGGATTGGATCACCATTGACAACCTAAAACCTGCATATCTCCTACAAGGCGTCCCAGTAAAAATACAACTCTCTAGGGCAGGTCACCTTCTTTCACTTGCATGTCTTGTTCGGGGGGAAACCACATAATGCACATCCAGCAAGAAATGTACATACAAATGAAAAAGCATGGCCTATCTGAGTTTACTTTTAGGCTGCAACCTCCATTGGCAAAAAGTCGTTGAATGCAACAAGATAATTTAAACTTCATTATCATTCCATTATTATGTTATCTGTTTTTATGCAAATGTCAACCATGTCAACGGAAACTGTTGAATGTAAACATGCAATTGTTACCCTTATGTGACACCTTGGTGCCCTATTTAATACCTGTACTGTCTCTATATGAAGTTGATTTATTGGGAGTTGTCTTAGTATCATTTCCTTGCCCACTCCTATCACAATACTAAGAATAGGCACGCCTATTCCCATCTGCTTAATATTGAAAACAAGGGCCTCATAATTAACATAATCAAAGGTAGCACTAAAATCAAGGCCAATCGTATGAACTTCCTGACCGCAACCAACGGATTTCTGTACAGCACTGTTAATTGTAAAAGTTTTATCACATTTTCCTAGACCTCTGCAATACCCAACCTCCAAACTAGTAAACAGATTAAAATCCTTAGCCAACCTAATTAGAAGTTTTGCCCAAAGACTATAAAAACTTTAGATAATAGGGGAGTTACCGGGTTGTGGTGGCCGGTGCAGAAACGTCCCTGACTAGGGTTCAAGTCCCACTCAAACTCGTTAGTTCCTTTGGTCGCTGTAACCTACCCATCCTTGTAAGCTAAGGATGGGGGGTTTGATGGAGCCCATATGGTCCTAGCTTGGGTGGAGAGGGGGTTAGGCACTGATCATATGTTCAGACTCTAGGGAATTGTCCTGCTTAATAGGACAATGTGACTGTCCCTTGCCTCTGCCATTCATGAGCGGCCTTTAAACCTTTAAAACTTACAGAAAATGGTGGTAATCAGCAAGGCAAGAGCTACCACATACTTATTCATTGACAAGTAAAGCGCTAAGAAATCAGCTGTATTTATGAGAAAAAAAAAAAAAAAAAAAAAAAAAAAAAAAAAAAAAAAACTAGAGAAAAATGAAATTTTACAATTACACCTCTATAAGCATCAAAGTCTAGAAGTAAGAGTTTTAATTTCACGGAATCCAAAAGCTAAACCAGTTAGTTTAGCTTCAAGAAAACAGGAATGAGGAAGGCCGAGTCGCTCATGGCCCATCCTAATGTCAAACACACCAGCCATAAGAATTCCCTTTTCCTTTGAACAGTGAATGATAGAGCCATTTGGTTTGAGTATGATAAGAACTGTTAAGGCTGGTCCACACGCTACGTTTTGTACAACCTTTTGTCTGCACAGTTCAAGACGTTGCAGATAAAACGTTGCGTGTGAACAGGAAAACAGCGCAGTTTTTACTCCAGCGCAAGACGGTACAGTTGCAGCGATGACTGACCTAGGAGAGCATAGATATCCATGAACTGTGCAGACAAGACGGTACGTGTAGACAGTAGCACCGTCTTTCGTTTCATTTTGTGCCTCAGTTTTAATTCAACAAGCGACAATGGCAGATCTTAAGCAATGTTCCTAAGAGTTCCTCGCAGAATTTAATGCATTATACAAAAGTTTCCCATGCATTTGGCGTGTCAAATCTAAGGATTATAGTGACCGGGATAATAAGGGGAAGGCGTATGAAAGCTTAGTGGAAAAATTCAAAGAAATTGATAAAAATGCCAACAGAGACATGGTGGTAAAAAAAAAAAAAAAAATCTTTGAGACGTTCTAATGATTTTCTTTTCACAACACAACACGTCAAAATTGACAAAAGGAGTACCTCCTCCTTGACGATGTTGCAAAACTGAGCGAAACTCGTGCAAACATCATGGTACCGTGTAGGCGCAATAAAATTGTAAGGTTTTTATTCCGTCTTAAGACTGCGTAGACAAATTGTTTTGCAAAACGGAGCGTGTGGACCTGCCTTAAATTAAGTCTATATCACAGAGTTCAGATTTAAGGGTAGTCCACTATTAACAGAACTAATCTCCTAAAGACAAGAAACATTAGAAACAGGTTTATGGTTCATTTTAAATTAATAATCTAATCAAAATTAAAGGAAAAAGAACAGAATTTTTATGAGTATGTTTGCATTTTCTCTACAGTTAAAATAGCTTTGACTCAATAGCATTAGAAATATAACATTAGGACTTTCAGAATAATAAAACAAAATGTATAACTTGAAGTTAGAGAAAAACAGATATGGCTTAAATATTTGAACACATAAAGCTTATAGTTTGAAATGAGTTCTTGTGAAGTATGGGGATACTTTAACGTAGTGAAAGGGTTTGCGTATCGCAGTGGGTTAGTTTGTTGTGAGCAATCAGACAAAATCCTCCCACCATCACCATCCGCACTGGCCAGCTTGGCAATGAAAACTGGCCAAATCCCAGATACGAATAAAGACATGTCTGAGGCTTTTGTCCTGCAGAGACAAGAAACGCCTTCATTTGTTGTTGTTGTTGTATATATATATATATATATATATATATATATATATATATATATATATATATATATATATATATATATATACTGTATATAAATATATAGATATATATATATACATATATATATATATATATATATATATATATATATATATATATATATATATATATATACATATATATATATATATATATATATATATATATATATATATATCTATCTAGATATAGATATAGATTTATATATGTATATATATATATATATATATATATATATATATATATATATATATATATATATATATATATATATATATATATAAGTCTGTGTATGGTTTATATTATCATGCATAAAATTTGCTTATATACATGTCTACAACTCCAAAGGAGTTGGTAGTGATTTGTTAAGATGACTTTATGGGCAAAAGTCCGCCAGGAGGAAACAAGCACATTCAGTCCTTATTGTGAAGGGATTGATTCACCCTTTGTAGAAAGTGAACTTCTGGCATCGATACCTTGCATGTGCTTTCTTCCCTAAGACATTGATTATTTGGCAATAGTCAATCATTTCTCACTTTTTTTTTTCATTCCCTTTTTTATCATCAGCCAGAGCTTCCGGTATGAGATGGAACCTTCAATTGTTATGCAGAATTGACAGGTTTTCGTTTGTCGTGTCATCTACAAGGTGTTTACCCATCGCCAAGACTATTGACTATAATATAGCTGACTTGCTTTTCTGTGTATGACTGGTAAAAAAGTGGGAATAACAAGTGGACCATGTTTTTTTATAAGTAATTTTTTCTTTATTCTTCTTGAAATGTATATCAAGTAATTATCATATGGTATCCATTAGATTGGTTACTTGTATGGTAATCAAATATATTATTGCATTACTGGTAAAAACAAGAGGAAGAGTATGGTAAACTTATTTTGAAAGAAGAACGCGCAACTGCAGCTATAACTCTGTTTCGGAACACTTTTATTAATTTCATATTGTATTTTGCAATTCCATTTCAAAAGTAAAACTACTATTTTATGGAACTCTTCACCATTAATTTAGTTGTTACGAGATTAGTTATACATATTATGTGGAAAAATTACATATAACTATGTAATTTGTCAACTGCTGAATCTTCGCAAAAAAAAAAAAAGAAAAAAAAAAACTAGTGACCAACTTTTTTATTCTGTATCAGAAAAATTAAGAATAAAACCGATTAGTACCTTACTTTTTAACAAAATGTTTGTCATATTATTCAAATAGATTTTACTATACGCAATAGTTTTTATAAGTAATATTTGATACTGATGCATGTTCAGAATTGTTTCAAATAAAATCACCTTTAAAAATTTACAAATCCTATTCCGAGCGCAGGTGACAATGTCGTTTTGTCCAAAGGCTAATGAAATAACCAATTCAAATGTAATTCATCAACACATTACCGCACTTAGTCTGTGGCTCTGTTATTGCAGTGTGTGCATGCACGTGTGTGTGTACGTGTGTGTGTGTGTGTGTGTGTTTCAAAAGCAGGGCTTAGTAGAAGCCGCTGATACTGCCCGGTACAAAATCGCTGCTAGACTCGTGACTTTTATCTGAGACAAACTTTTTATGGGGAGTAATGACGCCATATGTCCATATATCAACCTACGTAAGTTGACGTTCCGTGGCATATATCAAAGGAATAAAATAGAAAGATACTAAAAGTTGCATCAGAGAGTTGAATAAATTCTCCATAAAGCACTTATGGTTACGTGAAAGGATGACGCTAAAGACCGTCATCGGATCACCAGAGAGTTTTATTAAGGGGGAAAAATTGTTTTTAAAATAACTGGAAAAATATATACATATTCTTTCCTGAATTACATAACCTCGGGCTCCACCTTCATGGATGTTATGTAAAACCATTTCATGCGTATTATCCTAACAAGTTAAATTTGTGTTCCTTTCGTGACTGTATCTGTCCACGAACAACAAGAGAGAGAAACGGATGACGGGAACGGAAAGCAGCTCTGCAAAAGAGTAGGTACAGGCATTGGATTGACAGGCTGTAGGTGACCAACGCTCAAAAAGAGAAATCTTCTTGCCTGTTCTTTCCTTCGCTTATTACTTGTTTAAGTAGCTTTGTGGCTATCTATCAACATGAATATCCATCTATCTCTTCGTATAATCTGCAATAAAGAGATAAACAGTGAAGTCGGATTTTTTCCTGAATTAGAAAATGAACTGAAAAATATAAAACCTCAACAAATAAAAGAGCCAGACATAACTAAATTGTGTAAATGAATTAATATATAAATAACATTACAAATTATCGTGAATAAAAAGGTAGACCGAAACACTGAACTGAGTCCCTTTCATGTCAGGCAAATACAGGATGCCTATCAAAAAAGCAAGAAAAAAAGAAAATCTTGACGGTTATAATAACGTGACGTGGATTGGATACAATTTAGCCACGGAACATGAGAGTGAGGTCCACCTAATACATGTAATAGAAAAGAGAATCGAGTCGAGTCGATGGTCATCCATTGGCTGTGGTGGTACCTAGGTTGACCTTGGTATCAGACCTCCTTTTTTGTTTGGTTTGGTTCTTTGGAGGGAGTGCATAACACTTGTTCGATACGGGACGGCGCTGTAAAACTCACAGATTCCAATGACATGACATCACGTCATAGAATCTCTCAGGAGTAGGCAGGAGGGAAGGCTGCTTCAGTTACCCTTGTTTGTTTGTTTGTTTCTGAAGTTACCTGTTTAACAAACTCGTTCGATTGATATGTTGAGATCTTTTAAGTACATTCTATTGATAATAAGTAATGGGGTTCTAATGAACGTAATTGAAATATTGTAATCTCTATCCTGTATATATGATCAATACATAATTGTCTTGTTTTTGGCCACTCTCTCTCTCTCTCTCTCTCTCTCTCTCTCTCTCTCTCTCTCTCTCTCTCTCTCTCTCTCTCTCTCTCTCTCTCTCTCTCTCTCTCTCTACTTTTATATATATAAATTTATATATATAAAATTTATATATATATATATATATATATATATATATATATATATATATATATATATATATATATATATATATATGTATATATATATATATATATATATATATATATATATATATATATATATATATATGTGTGTGTGTGTGTGTGTATGTATGTATGTATAAATAAATATATATATATATATATATATATATATATATATATATATATATATATATATATATATATATATATATATATAGACAGTAAATCAATATATTCCGTTTTCTTTGTCTGGATTTTTTGCTAACCCTTTCAGACGCTCCTTCTCTGTCCTTGAATTTGATTTTCTTTGTGCGAGTAATTTACATACCAGGAAAATACGATCTCCGAGTCTGTGGATAATTAAGCGACATTATTCCAGAAAACCATAAACTTAAGACAGTAATTGCACTCTCGCCAGGGAAATATCATCCAATTCCTGTAATGTGTTTGTTGATATAATGCAGCTTAGTGTCTCTTAAATGTGACAGCCGGTAACGTAGTTCTTTGCCTCTTTTTTTCCTCTTTATTGCATTGGAAATATTACGTGGACAGCGAGGTAGTTTTAATGTGCAAAACTTACCTATAAACGTAATCTTTTTTTTCGCTTTTATTTCTACGGACATTTTATTTTAAGTATGATGTCATCGAAATATCCATGGAAAAGACAAGATTAATATCGGGAAAATAAGGCATGAAATATTTCATATATCTCTTGTAAAGAAATAAGTACAGGAAATCGGGCAGTTGGTCTTTTCCGTAATCAGTATTACAATGGAACAAGTATTAGCCATAATTGGTTCTGATCTTTGTTTGAATAATTACGAATTAGGGAAAAAAATGAAAATGATAAGATAAATGCTGATAATTTTCAATATAGGAAGTAGAAAGAATAATAAATACTCGACCATAAATTATTCATAATTTAGAGCATCTCGTTCTATCCTTATGTGTTTGATTACTGATACCTTACATTGCATATCACGTGTCATTAGAATATTCCACACTGGGTCAATCAGATCTACGTCATATTTAGAAATTACAAAAATAGTTATCAGGGAATTTATTTTCAATTACCATACGGATGAATTTTTTTTCTCTCTCTCTCTCTCTCTCTCTCTCTCTCTCTCTCTCTCTCTCTCGCTCTCTCTCTCTCTCTCTCTCTCTCTCTCTCTCTCTCTCTCTCTCTAAATTTGACAGTTTCCCTAACTACCAGCATACAAACAAGCAATAAGTATTTATTCAACAGGCTTTCCCTGATACAGTATAAAGCCCATGATAAAAAAGTGTTTTAATAAAATGAAAATATACAGCTATTATAGTTGGCATACCTGGTTACCACTAGTACCAGACACCGTACGATTTCTTGAATTAGAAATGATATAGATTTTGATATTCTAATTGAATATCTGATTCCTCACATGACATCTGATATACATATTATTTTGGGCATATTTACTCTGCTGTATCAGTATACACAGGAGCGAAAAGTTATCTTGCCTTTCTACTCTCTCTCTCTCTCTCTCCTCTCTCTCTCTCTCTCTCTCTCTCTCTCTCCTCTCCTCTCTCTCTCTCTCTCTCTCTCTCTCAAAAAAAAAAAAAAAAAAGTACTAAAGACACAAAGGTATTTTGCTCAACATGCTTAGTATGGATAGAAAATATAATTAAGTCGAAACTGAGTCTGCAAATATTTGAAGAAGAAGAAGAAGAAGAAGAAGAAGAAGAAGAAGAAGAAGAAGAAGAAGAAGAAGAAGAAGAAGAAGAAGAAGAGAAAAATGAACAGGATATGTGTAAGGATGCAGAGGAAATCATTGATACAACATATGATGCCCTTCAACAACATACTTACATAGAAATAGAATATCTTATAGAAATAAATAATAGACCCAAGAGACTCTACCCGGACCTACATACTTTTAGGGAGGAGTAAGAACAAGAAATAAAAGAAAAGAAAGATATAGTCTGCAATTCACTGAAAAGAGGGAATTGCAGATTTGGCGAAAGATGCTACTACAAGCATCCAAAGATATGCCATAATTATGAAATATATAATAAATATGCGTAATTTAGATGGACATGGAGATGAATGCAGAGATCTACATCCAAAAATATGCAAAAACCTGAAAGAAGGGAAAGGATGCAAATTCAACAAAAATTGTCGATATATGCATCCTGCAACCATAAATGAAAGTCAGAAAACTCAGCAAAAAGAAAAGAAAAATGAAAGCAAAAATGAAACAAAAAAGAAACTAGAAAACAAGCCGAGTATATACCGCGCTATGCACAAAAGGCCCCAAGATATGATGCCTTTCAACCCAAATATGCACAATTAGAGCCCAACTACAAAGAATACATCTATAATGCCAGGGGTTGGTGCAGATATGGGGATAATTGCAGATATACACACAAAAATAAATATGAAGGCGAAAGAGCAAATATGATAGAAAAGTTGGATTTTTTAATGGCAGAATTCCTGGATATGAAGAAAATAACATCATATCAGAACAGGAAGGAAGGATGGGAGAATCCATATTGTTACCAATATTGAATAATGGGGATGAAACACAAACCATAATAGTGATGAATGCACAGGGTTTAGTAACAAGTAACTCTAAAAGGAAAATAGAGTTCTTAGAAGAACAAACCCAAATTGAAAAAATAGATATATTAAATATGAGTGAAACATGGTATTCCCAAAAGACTGGCAGTGACGACCAGATAAAGGGTTTCCAAAAATATAGATCAGACAGAACAAATAGGAATTAAGGGGGAACCGCAATATATGGAAGAGACATAAATCAAGGAAAAGTCTGAAAAATACAGCAACACAGAATGTGAATTGA
The DNA here is from genome assembly GCF_036898095.1 of Palaemon carinicauda. Lineage (NCBI taxonomy): Eukaryota > Metazoa > Arthropoda > Malacostraca > Decapoda > Palaemonidae > Palaemon > Palaemon carinicauda. The sequence continues at coordinate 143,763,018 of NC_090729.1, forward strand.
TTGCGGTAGAATTTGGATATGAAAGATTAGTGAATATTGTAGTTTACAGACCCCCAAATACTAAGGAGTTTGACATGATAATAGAAAAAATAGATGACATATGTAGAAACCATAAAGACTGGAATATACTCCTATCCGGAGATTTTAACTTTCCTTTCGTGGATTGGAAAGAATGGATAGAAGAAAGTGGTTGCATATATACATATAAAAAAGAGAGTAATAGTAGCGCAGAAGATAAGAGACAGTTTGAAAAGCTTCAAGATATGCTATCAGAACATAATATGCAATAAATAAACCACATTCCAACAAGAAAGGACAATGTCCTAGATTTAGTATTTGTGAATGAGGTGAATTATGTTAGAAAAATAAGAGGTGAAGAGAGGCGTAACAAAGGAGTAGTTGTGTCTGTGGTCGAGAGTTTGTGATTGAGTGCACAAGGTAAACAAAGGCGCAGTTGTGTGAGCCTCAGGCCTAGCTGTGCGAGGTAAGCTCAGAGCGCACTCTTCGAGCCGACAGCGACCAGTGTAGGGGGGAAACGGTGTTGTTCCCCCTTATTATTATGTGAAATTCTTACTTTCTCCCTTGTAAAAGGTATGCACTTGTCTTTGTTATAATTGGTGTTTTGATAACACTTGATATTGTCTATTGTGGTTATCTTTTTAAATGTATCAAATAAAGTTACGATAATTTTGCCAGTATTGAAACTGCTTTATGTTGTGCTTGTATGTGGTTGGAATTGCGCCACCAACTGTACATTAAGATGTGCAATATTATTCCCAGATTTGTGAAAGTGTATTCTATAGTTGCCAAGCTAAATGTGCAGCGTAACCAGTAGGTTAGGTAAGAGTACAGTATAGCCTAGGCTACGAATTGCACGTTGTTTGACATAAGATCGCTGTCCGAAATGAAGATTGTATTACAGGGTACCAGTTTGGAGTACCTGTCATGTACTAGCACTTGTAGAAGTAAGAATAAAAAAACCCAGGGAACCAGCCTTTCCCTCAACCTCCAATGCAAATGAAGAGCCATCCTTCTCCACAGCAAGAATCAAGTAACTTTAAGTCTGGGACTAGAGTATTAGCCTATACATATGATGTACACGGTATTAGCCTATGCCAAGGTGGTTATTATAGATAGGCTAGTCAGGAATAAGTCGATTGTCCTAAATTGAATGGTGCCTCCGAACTTATGCAAGGACAATTGATGAAGGTAAGAGTTTGGTAAAAAGTCATGTGTGGAAAGCCATCATATTAGCAGAAAAATATAAGAGTGAATTCACGCCAAGAATTGCAAATGAGAATAATGAAACAGAAATGAGAGAAGAAAATAGTGAATATCTAACAGATATAGATATTAAT
>NC_090729.1:143769375-143781875 GCF_036898095.1 Palaemon carinicauda
ACTAGAAGAGTTGGAAGACCCATGCCTACATTGCTGAAGACTATGAAGCGTGAAGTAAGAGATGATGAAAGGAGAAGTAATGATAGAGACGACTGGCGAAATCTAACCGAGGCCATATTTCAATAGGCGTTGAAGGAGATGATATATATATATATATATATATATATATATATATATATATATATATATATATATATATATATATATACATATATATATATATATATATATATATATATATATATATATATATATATATATATATATATATATTATAGTGGAGTAACCTTACTAATCCTCTAGTTTATATATGAAAAATTCATTTTGTTAATTTTCTTTTAGCTTATATTTTTTCTTATTTCCCTTTCTCACTGGGCTATTTTCCCTTTTGGAGCCCTTTGGCTCAAGTATCAAATGATTTTGCCCCATTTTCTTTATTGAATAACGTCTCAAGTCTTTTTATTTATTGTTTTATTGTCAAAAATGTATTTATAAATTGCTTTAAATGTGATATATAGATATTCAACATTCAATTCCGTAAATTAGATTATCGTATGGAGCTTGGCATCATATATTTTTGTGATTAACCATATAATGGAAATTAATAGCGTAAAGTTGTTTTTTTATAATAATTTTTTATGATTTTTTCAATGTAGAATCATGTACATTATTGGTAGCATAATTTATGTTATTGGGTTAAACTATTCTTTATTGTATAAGTTTAGATAGGTAGTAGGTTGGCCAGGGAACCAGCCACCCGTTTAGATACTGCCGCTAGAGAGTTATGGGGTCATTTGAGTGGCCAGACAGTACTACCTTTCATCCTTCTCTCTGGTTACAGTTCACTTTCTCTTTGGCTACACTTACACCGAATAGTCTAGCCTATTCTTTACAGGTTCGCCCCTGTCCTCATACACCTGACAATATTGAGAATACCAAACAATTCTTCTTCTCTCAAGAGGTTAACTACTATACTGTAATTGTTCAGTGGCTACTTTCCTCTTGGTCTTCCACTGTCCTGGGTTAGGGTTTTCTTGTTTGAGGGTACACTCGAGCACTCTAGTCTATCTAATCCCCCTTTCTTTTGTTTTGTTAACATTTCTATAGTTTATATAAGAAATACTTATTTCAATGTTGTTACTCGTCCCAGAATATTTTATGTTTCCTTGTTTCTTTTCATCACAGGGATATTTTCCCTGTTGGAGCCCCTGGGCTTATAGCATCCTGTTTTTCCAACTAGGCTTGTAGCTTAGCAAGTAATAATAATAATAATAATAATAATAATAATAATAATAATAATAATAATAATAATAATAATAATAATAATAATAACAATAATAATAATAATAATAATAATAATAATACCTTTAAAGTAGAACCATAACATTAATAGCGTAGTTCCCTCTCCAATAGCACGCTGTTGTCTAAAGAAAATTATCAAAGATTCGTTTTCTTTATTCTTTTCTTGGGTGACGCTTGAATGTGTAGTTATGTGTCTAGAATAGCCGAAAATTTCGTAAACTACTGTAGAGTATTTTCAAAAGCAAGGTAAAATATACATATGATTCAAGTATCTTTATAGCATATTAGATTTTAATTGCATTTTTTTTCATTTGTAAAGAGAAAAACTAGTACAATTAAACGTAGCCTATAACAAACACAGGATACAACTTTTGCAGGTTTTTATCACTTTTATGTCAAAGTTTGTCAAACAAAACTTTAGCCTACATATTTCCGATATGTAGGCTATTGTACATCAAATAATTTGGGACCATGGGTTATCCCATTAAAATGACAAACACAGAAAATTATAGTTATATAATTAGCGTATAAGAAGTTTTTTTTTTTTTAATGAAATTACATTAAAGAAAGGAAAATAAACTGATTGGGGATCATTTTTGGTAATTAGATTTATAATTCCTGATCTTCAAGCATATTGCATGAGATTTCTCATAGTTCTGACCCTCCTTTACATTTGAATCTTCCTAGACTGTAACATCCTGTGTACGTAGTACCAGGTTTGCAGTTGATTTTAACAGTCTTTCCTTCTCCAAATAATCCTCAATATTACACAGTATTCCGGAAGTTTTATTCTATCTGTTACCAGATTGTAGAATGATCTCCCTAATCGAGCAGTTGAATAGGTGGTATTCAGAAGTTCAAACTTGCAGCGAATGTTTTTATGTTGAACAGGCTGACAGTCTCTCTTCATATATTATATATGATATATCTCCTTTAACGCTGTTACTGGTCTTAAGATATTTTACTTATTTCTTTATTTCTTTTCAAATAGTTTACTTATTTCATTATTTCCTTTCCTCACTGAGCTATGTTTCCCTTTTGGAGCCCTTCGGCTTATAGCATACTGCTTTTCCAACTAGGGTTGTAGCTTAACTAATAATAATAATAATAATAATAATAATAATAATAATAATAATAATAATAATAATAATAATAATAATAATAATAATAATAATAATAATAATAATAATAATATCGTCATTCTTACTATTATCAATAAGACTTCATAAGCAGCTCGCATGAAAAGCAAACTAATATTACTGAAGCTTTTAAACTTTTGAACATCGACATCAATATTACTACCAGGGAGACCTTTGTATGGTTCTTTAACAGAATTGATGTAAGGCTGGTGATATTGAGTGATGTGAAAACATGACCCTCAACAGAATATGGAAGCTGAACCTCGGCCAAATTAGTAACACAGCTTATAGTCCAGCTATAAAGGGTTGAAACTTCAAGAAGACATAACCTGGTCTATTCCCATTGAAAAGGTAGATCATCTCTTTGCTGTACTCTGTTCTCAATAGCGTCTTAAGCAACCTTGGATTAAAGAATTACTACGTGATGGGAAACTTTGCATAGCTGCTAATCATGGAAAAGTTTGAACGCTTTGTGGCTGGACTATCATCGTTCTTAGATTGCAAACACTATAGACGGTAATGAAGCTTTCCTTATGGAAAATAGCTAAGCAATATACCTATTAACCACTGTGTATAGCTATCTTCTATGAAATATGGAGATTCGGTAAGGCCGTAAATATACAAAAAAAAAAAAAAAAAAATACCAGAAATATTAAGTAAAAGTCTGACGAATGTAGCATAAATACTATTCTCTTTGTAAGTATAAAAAAAAAAAAACTTATTATGTGCCAAACTGCCATTCGTTATGGATATTGGAAAGTGATATGATGTGAAATCAGAAAAACCAAAAAGGTTTTTTTTTTTGCCATAGGTCAGCCGCACATCCACTGATTACACCATTTCTGAAAAATTTAAAATGTTTATCTAAGCATGTCACTGATACAGACTAAAAACCTGCTAGGTTTATTCTTTCTCTGCTGTGTAAACAAATCACCAATCTCTAGTACAAAACCTCAGAATTCTTCAGCATCATTTCCGCCCCTTGTACAACCCATATCATTCACTTGTATCATACATAAGCATTAACTTCTCTTGAAAACGAGGCCTTTCCATTCCAGCTTATTAAATTTTTATTTTCTATGGCGAAAATATTTTTCATTTTATAAAAGCTTTGTCTATCAGTGTCATTGTTGTTCATTTGAATTGGTATTATTACCAGTAGCCTCAAAGTTTAGATGAGTCCTGATTTGTGGGTAAAAGTCATCTGTGACGAGCCAAGAGAGGTTGTCAACCAAAGACGAGATGAATGCAACTGAGTACTGCATTATAGACACATCGGGTATATATGAACACTAGGTCCCGGAAAGAAGGTCACAAAATACAATCATGCTATTTCTTGTCAAACCGGCAACCGGTTCAGTTAACAGTTAACAATGAAATAGGCAGACATGTTAGTACAATTTGCTGTCAATGCGAGGGGAGAGTGAAGATACAATGGATAATATATACAAAAGAGAGAAATTTCGTTACTATGTACGATCGTGTGACACACGAGTCGTACATAGCTTCCCCCCCACCCTAAAAATGACATACTGTAAATGATAGATAGGGCACCCTGATCTAGAGAGGCGAACTGTAGGCTGGTCATCTGGCATGAGATAAGCAGGTTTTAGAAAATCATTGGAGACCCAGTCTTCTTTACCACGAACTTTAGTAGGAATGCTTTTGGATTGCGTGGGATCACAAGGAAAGGGCCCGTGTACGGGGGCATTAGCAGTGGCTTGCTAGTGTCGTTGCGTAGGAAGATGTGCGTTGCAGAGTGCAAGTCTGTCGGTATGTGATGCTTCACTGGGGGCTTGTAAGTCTAGTGGCATGGAATAAATTTTCCCACGACGTGACGTATGCGCTGCAGATCGTCGAAGAATGTTGTAGAAGGAAAAAATTCGACAGGGACAACTAACGGGTCGCCATACACCATTTCAGCTGCCAAGACGTCCAGGGCATCTTTAGGAGTGGTCCTTAGTCCCAGGAGGACCCAAGGAAGCTGAGTAAACCAGTTGGAGTCCTTGCAGCGGGACATCAAAGCTGTTTTGAGGGTGCGATGAAAATGTTCAACCATTCCATTGGCAGTGGGGTTGTAGGCGGTTGTCTGATGTAGGGTGATGCCCAGGAGATTCGCCAATGATGTCCACAATTGAGAGGTGAAAGTGGTACCCCTGTCAGAAGTAATATGCTCAGGGATATCAAATCTTGCTATCCATCCTGAGAGTAAGGCAGATGTGCATGAGGTGGACATTGCAAATCCCATGGGAAGGGCTTCAGGCCAACGAGTGGAGCGGTCGATGACGGTAAACAGGTAACGATGTCCTTGTGATGTGGGTAGGGGGCCTACAACGTCCATGTGAATGTGGGCAAAACAACGCTGAGGTTAAGGAAAGGTGCCCACTCCTGAATCCATGTGTCAATGTATTTTGGAAGTTTGGTAAGAAGTATAGACGCAGACCTAATCCTTAGCATCCTTAGTACTGCCATGCCAAATGAACTTTGTCTTCAGCAGCTGTGCAGTAGAACGGCGTGAGGGATGTGAAAGGTCGTGAATTAAATCAAACACCTGTCGGCGCATGGGAGAAGGAATCCACGGTCGCGGTCTACCAGTACTGATGTCACAGAGGAGGGTGGTGTTGGAGTCGTTAATAGGGACGTCTCCCCAACAAAGGGATGTGCAGGATATCATACATGCTTGATACTCTGGATCCTGTCGTTGGGTTTCAGCCAAGGCGTTGTAATCCAGTCCCAGTTGAACGGCGGCCGTGTTTCTTGACAGGGCATCGGCAACGGGATTTATTTTCCCAGGGAGGTGTTGAAGGGTGCAATTATATTCAGCCACGGTGGAGAGATGTCGGCGTTCGCGGGCAGACCAGGCGTCTGACTGTCGAGTGAAGGCATGCACTAGAGGCATGGGGTCTGTGCAAATGACGAAGTGCGTACCTTCTAAGAAATGGCGAAAGTGACAGACAGCCAAGTGCACCGCCAGCAATTCGTGATCGAAGGTAGAATAACCCGATTCTGCCTTGGACACTTTTCTGCTGAAATAGGCCAATGGGCGGGGCGAGCCGTTGACCACCTGTTTGAGTACTGCACCAATAACGACGTCGCTGGCATCGGTGGAGAGAAGGAGTTGGGCATGTGGGACGGGAAAAGTGAGAGCAGCAGCGGTTGATAGGACATTTTTTGCATTGCATAGGGCCGCTTCTTGAAGGGGACCCCACTTCAGGTCTTTTGGCGGCAATGGCTGGCAGAAAACAGTGATAATAGTTGATCATGCCCAAGAATTCCTGCAGTGCTTTGACAGTCGAGGGCGTGGGGAAGTTCTGAACGGCTGCTACCTTCTCAGGGAGGGGATGGACTCCTTCAGGAGTGATGCTGTGCCCTAAGAACGACACTTCGTTGGCGCCAAAGGTACACTTGTCGTACTGGACTACAACGCCGTTTTGTTGTAGGCGGTCGAGCACGATGCGCAGGTGACGGAGGTGTTCCTCTTTTGAGGAAGAGAACACAAGTATTTCGTCCACGTAACATGCACAGAAAGTGGCCCCAGCATTACAAAGGCCAAAACAGGAGTAATTGAAGGTGTATGTACCGAAGGGAGTGCTAATGGCGGTCTTGGGGATGTCGTCTGGGTTCTTAGAGACCTGCTCCATGGGCTGGAGGCCTTTTGGCAAAGGCCCATTTCTTCCATTTCAGCGAACGTCTGTTTGGTGGCTACCAATCGATCTAGTGCCAGACGTCTTAATTTGGCAAAGACTGGGGGTCCCTTCGTCTTGATATGGTGATAAATACCGTGTTTGGCAGGAGCTGTGGGCGTTTGGCGAAGTTCTGGAAGGAAAATTTCCAGGTACGACGTGAGGGGGGGGGCGTAGGCATCCATGGGTGCTCTGATGTGGAGAGCGATGTTGGAGGGGTTGGGTTGAAGAGGTGTCGACAAGTACGAGTTTGCGTTGACCAATCGTCGGTGGGCAACATCGACTAGAAGGTGGAAATGAGAGAGGATATCCGCACCTGGGATTGGCAATGTGATGTCAGCAACGAGAAACTTCCAATTAAATTTGCCGCTTCCAAAAGATAATGTGAGGTTCTTGTAACCGTAGGTGGGTATCGCAGATCCGTTGGCAGCTACCAGGCGGACATCGGCAGACTTAGACAGACTCTGTCGTGTCCTGAAGAATTCCCTTGGCGAAAGAGAACAACAAGCACCCGAGTCTACCAAAAATCGCACACCCATTCCTGCATCATGTAAAAAGAAAAGATTAGAAACACGAGAGGCCACCGCCACAAGCGATGGCCTACTTACACATTTTTTGGCCACTGACAATCCTTGGTATATTTCTTCGCGGTAGCCCAGAATCTGGAGTGGTAGTAGCAAAACTGCGGCCGATGGGCGGCAGTAAGTGGCTGTAGAAGTCGTTGGTTGGGGCGCGAGCGAGTGGTGGGTGACGGGTGGCCTTGTCGCCGCTCCGGCACATCATAGGGTAGGTGTGTGTGTCTTACGGCATTCACGTCAGCTTCGGTTGACGTTGAATAGGTGTCCTCTTCGTCAGGAGTGGAGACGTTGATGGAGGTCTTAAAGATCATGAAGTGGCTGTTCATAAGGGCGTTGGCTTTGGGCATCAAGTCCTTTATGGGTAAACTATCGACATCAGGTATGGTAGCACGTACAGGTTCGGGTAAATGGCATACCCAAAGGTCATGAAGTAGGTTCACCTCATGAGGAGAGCCGTCTGTGGCAGGTTGCAGGCGAAAGATACTGGTCATTTCCCTGAGGGCGAGCGAAGCACTTTGGTCCCCCAACGGTTGTTGAGAGAGCTGAAAAAACTTTGCTATACGGTTGGCAGGCATCATACGCTATTAGGGTCTCTCCTTGTTCACAAAGCCAGTCGGAGATTTCTGGGAAGGTGTCCTCAGGTATCGTCACGAGAACATAATCTGCTTTGGCGGTTGAGCGAGTCACGCCATTAATGCGGGACTGGATTTCTAAAACCAAGCAAACGCCTCTCCGCTGACAAACGACGAACAGTTAACAGTTGACAATGAAATAGGCAGACATGTTAATACAAGTTGCTGTCAATGCGAGAGGAGAGCAAAGATACAAAGGATAATATATTAAAAAAAGAGATATACCGTCACTATATACGATCGTGTGACATACGAGCGGTACAAGTTTCAGCGAAAAGTAGTGAATTATTTCATTTATGTTATCGTCATTCATTTTGACAATTGAAACTCTTGGTGTGTTCTTGCCCTTGATATTTACAAACTAATATAAGAAGAAAATAGTACTGAGCTAATGACAAATTCATCTATAAATATATATATATATATATATGTATATATATATATGTATATATATATACATATATATATGTATATATATATATATATGTGTGTGTGTGTGTATATATATGCATATACATATATATATATATATATATACATATATATATATATATGTGTGTGTGTATATATATAGATATATATACATATATATATATACATTATGTATATGTATATATATACTTTTACATATATATATATATATATATATGATAAATTTTTGCACATTTTTACGTGTTTTTCATATTCAAATAAGCCATATAATTTTTTGATATATTAATGTCTGGATTCTCTTAACGACCTCGGGATCAGAGCCCCAGGCGAAATCACACAAAGACAAGAGCTTGGCTCCGGCCGGGAATCGAACCCTGGTCGGCAAGCTTATATAGACAGTGACTAACCCATTAGGTTAGTCACTGTCTATATAAGCTTGCCGACCAGGGTTCGATTCCCGGCCGGAGCCAAGCTCTTGTCTTGTGTAATTTCGCCTGGGGCTCTGATCCCGAGGTCGTTAAGAGAATCCAGACATTAATATATCAAAAAATATATATGGCTTATTTGAATATATATATATATATATATATATGTATATATATATATAATATATACATTATGTATATGTATATATATATATACTTATACATATATATATATATATATATATAGTGAAAATATTTTCACACTTAAGATAAAAGATAAAAGATGCAAGTTTTCACAATATCTCATACAATAGTAAAAAAACGTTATTAATTTCCCAAATATATTTAAAATATTTCCAATGTCAGGTAAATGGTACTATTCGATCATATGAAAATAATTTAGAAATTGCTTTAATATATAGAATCACCTTAATACTTTGCAAACATTACAAAATTCGCATGTAGATTCCCTTTTATATGAACTAAAAGCTAATAAATTTCCATTGCTCTTCCATGGAATATATATATTTTTTTTTTTAATCTTATTGTTCTTAGGGGTTCTCTATCCCAGCCAATACTATTCCGTATAATCGACAAAAAAAAAATGTTTTGTTACAACGATTTTCATTTGCATTTGTTCCATCAAAGGTTTATATTTGTGAATCTTTACTATTTTCAAATCAATTGACAAACAAACACACGTCAGCTTCCTTGGACATTCGCCTGTATTACCTCCTGTAAATCTGAATAAAACCCTTAGGAAATTTTGAAAGTATACAAATTGCAACATATTAACTTGGATATTAAGAGTATAAGTAGAACGGCTCCTCTGAAGTCCTTTTTACCTAGAATGTAAACATTCACGTGGAACTATTCATGTTCGATTAGATATAGCAAAATGACATTTAAAATTAGTTTGTGCAATCCTATCGCACTGCGTTATAATGCTATCTTTTTATCAGTTCATTGTATAATCTAAAAAACCTTACTCTTATTCGTTTCTATTTCACTAACTAGTCCAATTGTAAAGGGCCACATTGATATGATGTAAAGTCAGGGAAATTCTGGGATCTCTGGACGAGGGCTGATTTTGTCCCCGAATCCCGGGAGAGAAATCTCTGGAAAACCAGCTAAGTTCATCACAATATAATAGTACGAAATAGGAAAATATAACCTTGATAAGTCACCAAGGATGTTAAGATGTAAAAGCAATAACATAGCCCATAATCTCTATAGATAGACTTTGGTTGGATACTGTGGAAGGTTTATACTTTTTCCGCTTATTATTTGATCTTTTAATTGACAGGACTGGCAAACAGTACATCATACTCACAGATATTATTTCAAGATGTCCATATATCCATGGCCGGTTAGGCATATTTTTTTTCATAAACTGCTTCAAGATCCATGAATTCGTATAATTTCATATATGCAATGCAAAATTAAGGTAGGAATGACGTCAAAAAAAAATATTTTTTATCTATGGTCAACTCTTAACTTGTAGTAAAGGTTAGATGTAGAAATATATTTGCCTGTTTTTTTTAAAGCAAGGGTAATACTAAAATCATTTTTTGGGATTATTAAATTTTAGTAAATGTGAGTGAATTAAAATATCCAGAAAAAAAAAAACTCTGAAACAGTGTTTTAATATACAGTTTGAGTTAAGTTGTTGTATCTATTGGCTTGATACCAAACTTTGAATTAGATAGTACATAAAAAGACAAAATATCTGTACCCACAAATAATTCCCCCAATTACATCTCACTAAATGTCTTTGTCGATTTTTAATGGATATTGTTGTTGACTCCATGTATTCTGTTACAAACCAAGCACAGTTTTATTGACCAGAAATTTAGCAAACAGTACAAATTTTGTTCTATTTTATGTTGATGTGTATTTTCAAATCCATATTTAATGCCCTGTCAACAACTTAAATACCGCGATTAATATTTATCGGCCGAGTAAACTAAGCTGATGAAATAGAATAGTATAGGACTAAAATGTAATCTCAGTTTTCTATTTCTATTTAATCTACCGTTTTCTTTTACTATTTATTGACGACTTATCTTTTCTGCTTTTCGTGTTCGGAAAATAATATATTATATCAACGTAACAATTTCAAAGATATTTCATCTAATTATATCCATGGCTACTGAGAGCCTTTTAAGACCAATTATTCAATCAAGGATTTATCATTTTGTAACTTCTTGTTTGCTTTTACATGGGCGTAGGAGTAGGGGGCCTATAGCCCCGACTTTTTTTTTGGGGGGTGGCCGAAAATTTACTTTGTTTAAACTTTTACTTCATAAAAGATTCAAAAATATTATATTACATAATATTAGTGACTCCTTCTCTATAAGAATTATCATTCAAAAGCAATTTATCGAATAGAAAGTTTTTGTTAACATACATTTCCATATTATTATTATTATTATTATTATTATTATTATTATTATTATTATTATTATTATTATTATTATTATTATTATTATCAAGCTACAACCCTAGTTTCCAAAGCAGGATGCTATCATCCCAGGGACTCCAACAGGGAAAATAGCCCAGTGAGCAAAATAAAATAAAATATAGAGTAACAACATTAAAATAAATATCTCCTATATAAACTATAAAAACTTTAACAAGACAAGAGGAAGATAAATAAAATAGAACATCGTGCCCGATTGTATCCTCAAACAACAGAACTCTACCCCAAGACAGTGGAAGACCATGATAGAAAGGATATGGCACTACCCAAGACTAGAGAACAATGGTTTGATTTTGGAGGGTCCTTCTGCTAGAAGAGCTGCTTAACATAGCTAAAGAGTCTGTTCTACCCTTACCAAGAGGAAAGTGGCCACTGAACAATTAGTGTGCAGTAGTTATTTTGTAATCACAGTGTTGTCAGGTGTATGGGACAGAGGAGAATGCGTAAAGAATAGGCCAGATTATTCAGTGAGTGTATGTAGGCAAAGGAAAAATGAACCATGAGCAGAGAGAAGGATCTAATATAGTACTGTCTGGCCAGTCAAAAGACCCCAAAACCTCTCTAGCGATAGTATCTCAACGGGGAAAAAAAGAATCGGTTTTCATCTTAAAAATATGCGGAAATAACCGCTCGAAGTAGAGGTTATCTGTGATCGAGTGTGCCTACGTAAGTGCGTAAATATAAATAAGCGCGCTTAGTTGTGTAACCTCAAATCACACTGTTCAGGACGTGATTGATGACGGGAGAGGGAAAAGGAATGTTGCTCCCATTGTTTTCATTTGAAACGCCACTTTCTCACTTGTAAAGGGGTCCCTCCCAGTTTAGGAAAGTATATATACCAGTTTAGGAAGGAACAATAATTGTGGAAGGAATCCACTAGGACTAAATTGCTTTCACAATGAATCCACTTACTGCCTAAGAACTAAGAAGCCTTACGATGACAGTCGGCTGCTAAAGACTAGAGGAGAACAATACTCGAAAACAGGCACATTGAAAAAAAATTAAAGAATTTCCTGAGGATAGACTGATCATCGAAAATCTTTAAAAACTTTGTCAATAAGCCATATTTGCAATTTAAAAAGAAACAGACCTAATGTGTTTCTGAAAAGTAAATTTGCAATCGAGAATCACACCTAGAATTTTGATTTAGTTATATATAGTTAAAGAGACATCGCCTATGCTGAGATCTGGATGCCGAGGAGTGGGCCACGGTCCTCAACATACAATCATTCATTAATTGTTGATTGTGATCATCTTCATACCCAATAATTTGCACTGTTCACTAATTTTAGCTAGGTCTCTATTAAGGGATTCTGCAACCGTGGGTCTACTTTCTGGATGTGAAAATGATGCAAAGAGAGTAGCATCATCTCTGTAAGCCATGAACTTCTCTTCCAGGCCAAACCATACTTTAAGTATATATAGTATGAAAATTATATAAAATGTATATATATATATATATATATATATATATATTTATATATGTGTGTGTGTGGGGGTGAATATATATATTATAGTATATATATATAGATAGATAGATAGATAGATAGATAGATAGATAGATAGATAGATATATCATCGTCATCATCATTAGCCTTAACTAGTCCATTGCAGGACAAATCCCTCAGATATATCCTTCCACTCACGTCTATTTATGGTCTTCCTATGCCAATCTTATTTTCTTATTTCGTTAATCCATCGGCTTCTCTTCTCTCCCATCCTTCTTTTATAATGTCTACGGACCCATTCTGTTATTCGTAAAGCCCATCTAGCGTCTGTCATTTTCATTATATGACTTGCCCATCTCCATTTCTTTTTCTTACATGT
>NC_090729.1:143784375-143788455 GCF_036898095.1 Palaemon carinicauda
TTACCTCTCAGTCCCTTCTTGCATCAGTGTGTCTATTAATGTTTGGTATGAACCCCCCTCCGACCCGTCCTCTCCATCTCCTGATTAGAAACGCACTATTTTTAAGGAGGCTTTTCACTAGGCTTTCTGAAGTCAAATAATGAAACTTTTTACGGAAAAATTGATGCTGAAGAGTGTCTAAAAGTCGAAACATATAGAAATACATCAATATGTATTGATTCAAGGTTTAAAGTCCAAAATAATTAAATTGTCTACCTGTCTCTTCTTTTCTTTATTCCAATTTAGGTAAATCGGAGATAAAATTGTTTATCTAGGTATAACTTTCACGGTGAAGGGATTATCATTTACACTCTACGATCAATATACATGAGGCAAGGTCTATAGAATATATATTTTACAGGAGAGGTCTCTGCCGTGGCTACATACGTCACACTTTATTAAAACACGGATCAATAATCAACGCTAAGCGTTTATGCTGAAGGTAACTCCTAAAAGTACTAGAAGTCATTAGTGCATATTTCGCATTCTAAAGAAATAAAGAAATAAACTCAAATTCTTCTTTCACTCTCCAATAGGATCGGTACTTGGTTGGGATCTTATTATTAGCTTTAAAAGTTAAAAAGTAATATCGACTGTGTTTAGCTTCATTTTTTTTTTTTTTTTTTTTTTTTACAGAATGACTTTAACAAGGTCATTATTCGGTTTACTTATTGACAAGTATTGTATTTGTCTTATTTGATTACGTTAAATCTTGTGTTGAATGCAATCTGTGTAAATTGGTCGAAATATGGAGTGCGAATACCTTAGGATTTATAATTGTAAAGATGGAGTCTACTGAGCAATACTGTACTGCCGATTAAGAGCTTTCATTCCTTGATGAAAGAGAATTTAATACTGTCGCTTATGTGGTTTTGTTGTTAATAGTAGTGCTATACTTTTTATTTAGAAATAATATAAGTAATCATTATTATTATTATTATTATTAGTAGTAGTAGTAGTAGTAGTAGTAGTAGTAGTAGTAGTAGTAGTGTGATAATATTATGACTTTAAAATTGTATTAAAAAATATTCCATAGGGATTTAGGGAATTCATGCAGATATAATTCATATAACTTTAATGAGAGGAATCTTGTTAACGTCTATATTTCATTACATTTTTTTTCTATACGTTTAAGCATATCTGATAATTAAGTTTCTTGTTTATGCGATATATATATATATATATATATTTATATATATATTATATATATATATATCTACATATATATATATATATATATATATATATAAATTAAATCTTCCTCTCCTCCTAGAACTATTGATGCAAAGGGCCTCTGTTAGATTTCGCCAGCCGTCTCTGTCTTGAGCTTTTAAATCAACACTTCTCCATTTATCTTCTATTTCACGCTTCATATTCCTCAGCTATGTATACTTGGGTCGTCCAACTCTTCTAGTGCCTTGTGGAGCCCAGTTGAAAGTATGTTGAACTAATTTCTCTTGGGTAGTGCGAAGAGCATGACCATTTCATATATATATATATATATATATATATATATAATCAATAATGATCATCAGCCGTGACTTTCCACTGCAGGATTAAGGCCTTAGATATGTCCTTCCACTCGCGTTAGTTTATGGTCTTTTTCTGCCTACGTATACCTGCAAATTTTCGTAGCTCGTCAATCCTTCGTCGTCTCTTTCTTCCCCTGCGTCTTTTGTAATCTCTAGTGACCCATTCTGTTACTCTTAATGACTATCTACTATTCTCTCTCTCTCTCTCTCTCTCTCTCTCTCCTCTCTCTCTCTCTCTCTGTATATATATATATATATATATATATCATAAATTCATATATATCTATATATACATGTATGCGCATATATATTTGTATATAAATACATATACACATGCACATTTATTTATGTATGTATGTATGCATTAATACAAATATAAGTAGATGTATATGCATACATATTTCTATAAAATATAAATATACATTTGCATACATTAATATGTATATATACAGTGTATATATATGTATATATATATATATATATATATAGATATATATATATATATATATACATGTATATATAAGCATATATACATGTATATATATATATATATGTATATATATATATATATATATGTATATGTGTGTATATATATACATGTGTGTGTGCGCATATATATGTGTGTATAGTATATATATATATATATAAATGTGTATATCTATATATATATATATATATACATATATGTATATATATGTATATGTACATATATATATATATATATATATATATCCTTTCTTAGTGGGGATACTTTAACGAAGTGAAAGGGTTTGTAAATCATCATGACTTGCAAAGCTGTACTAGTCAGTGCCACCCATACCAGGTTGGTTTGCCTGTGAGCTATGAGACGAAACTCTCCCACCATCACCAATCCGGTGTTGGTCAGAGTGGTGGTTAACGTCGGAGGCCTTTGTCTTTCAGTGGACTAGAAATGACTGCGTTTGTTGTTGTTGAGCATATATATATATATATATATATGTGTGTGTGTGTGTGTATATATATATGCATATATATACATATATATATATATATATATATAGGCTACACAAGCACATACATGTATATATATATATATATATATGTATATATGGTGTGTGTATATATATATAGTATATATATAGGCCTATACAAGCACATACATGTATAAATATATGGTATATATATATATATATATATATAGGCTACACAAGCACATACATGTACTTTATATATATGGTGTGTGTGTATATATATATATATATATATATGTATATATATATATATGTATATGTATATACATACATGTCTGTTGTGTGTTGATAAGGTGATTTTTAGTATGATGATGCTCGAATTTCTGTCAGAATTTCATGGTTATAGTTTATACATCTGCACTGGTGTAAACAACCAAACCGCCGTAATTGAAGTTTTCGCCAGCAATCAATATACTATGGTGAAGAGGCAGTATTTTTACCGTGGAGAGACACAAGGTTGTGAAAGAGGATGGTTGTGGGCAAGCACTTCCCATAGTAACCCTTAATTTCTTTGTTTTGGTTTTCTCCATTAATCCTGCTACCAATGACGTCACAAATGTGCGCAGTAGTGACGGGGCTGTCTAACCCTGTATTCTATTAATCCTGCGCCCAATAGGACTCCGAAGAAGTATGTGCAGGGGATTATTATAATCATCATGGCCATCGTGATTGTTATTGTTATTATTATTATTATGATTTATTATGATAATGATAATCATCATCATCCCCTGGCTTGGTTCCAGAGGAGTATGAGTTGAGAGCAATCAAGGCCCTTGGGAGCAATGAGTCATTGAATCTACATCGGTGGGCTCTTCAGGTTCTGGTGGTTTGTGCGGTTCCCCCATTGTTTGACCTACGTCATCGGAGGTATGGAGGCTCTTCACCAGTGTCTATGAAGACCTCTGACGATGAGTTAGACCTGAGGATGTCTTGGGCCTTTCAGGTAGGCCCTCCTGAATTTTTTGAGAGAGTTGGTAGCTAAAGTTACCTCTTATCCCGGTCCTCAACATCCGGATCTCAGTATTGATAATGTTTCTTTAAATTTGTATGACTTTCAAAATTTTAGGTGTGATTCTCGACAGCAAATTTACTTTTGAGAAACATATAAGGTCTGTGTCTTCTTCAATTCCACAAAAAATAGGGTTATTGAGAAAGTCTTTCAAGATTTTCGGTGATCAATCTATTCTGAAGAAGTGTTTTAATTCTTTCATTCTACCTTGTTTTGAGTATTGTTCTCCGGTCTGGTCTTCAGCTACTGATTCTTATCTTGATTTGTTGGACAGAAACTTAAGGTCTATTAAATTTCTTATTCCTGATCTAGATATTAATCTCTGGCACCGTCGTTCAATTAGTTCATTATGCATGTTGCATAAGATTTTTCATAACTCTGACCATCCTTTACATTCAGATCTCCCTGGACAATTCTATCCTGTTCGTAATACTAGGCAGGCAGTTAACTCTAATAGCCAGGCCTTCTCCATCATGAGGCTCAATACTAC
>NC_090729.1:143788955-143793955 GCF_036898095.1 Palaemon carinicauda
TATATATATATATATATATAAATGTGTATATCTATATATATATATATATATATATATATATATATATATATATATATACATATATGTATATATATGTATATGTACATATATATATATATATATATATATATATATATATATATATATATATATATATATATATATATATATATATATCCTTTCTTAGTGGGGATACTTTAACGAAGTGAAAGGGTTTGTAAATCATCATGACTTGCAAAGCTGTACTAGTCAGTGCCACCCATACCAGGTTGGTTTGCTGTGAGCTATGAGACGAAACTCTCCCACCATCACCAATCCGGTGTTGGTCAGAGTGGTGGTTAACGTCGGAGGCCTTTGTCTTTCAGTGGACTAGAAATGACTGCGTTTGTTGTTGTTGAGCATATATATATATATATATATATATATATATATATATATATATATATATATATATATATATATATATATATATATATATATATATGTGTGTGTGTGTGTGTGTATATATATATATGCATATATATACATATATATATATATATATATATATATATATATATATATATATATATATATATATATATATATATATATATATATATATATATATAGGCTACACAAGCACATACATGTATATATATATATATATATATATGTATATATGGTGTGTGTGTATATATATATATATATATATATATATATATATATATATATATAGGCTATACAAGCACATACATGTATAAATATATGGTATATATATATATATATATATATATATATATATATATATATATATATATATATATATATATATATATAGGCTACACAAGCACATACATGTACTTTATATATATGGTGTGTGTGTGTATATATATATATATATATATATATATATATATATATATATATATATATATATATATATATATATATATATATATATATGTATATATATATATATATGTATATGTATATACATACATGTCTGTTGTGTGTTGATAAGGTGATTTTTAGTATGATGATGCTCGAATTTCTGTCAGAATTTCATGGTTATAGTTTATACATCTGCACTGGTGTAAACAACCAAACCGCCGTAATTGAAGTTTTCGCCAGCAATCAATATACTATGGTGAAGAGGCAGTATTTTTACCGTGGAGAGACACAAGGTTGTGAAAGAGGATGGTTGTGGGCAAGCACTTCCCATAGTAACCCTTAATTTCTTTGTTTTGGTTTTCTCCATTAATCCTGCTACCAATGACGTCACAAATGTGCGCAGTAGTGACGGGGCTGTCTAACCCTGTATTCTATTAATCCTGCGCCCAATAGGACTCCGAAGAAGTATGTGCAGGGGATTATTATAATCATCATGGCCATCGTGATTGTTATTGTTATTATTATTATTATGATTTATTATGATAATGATAATCATCATCATCCCCTGGCTTGGTTCCAGAGGAGTATGAGTTGAGAGCAATCAAGGCCCTTGGGAGCAATGAGTCATTGAATCTACATCGGTGGGCTCTTCAGGTTCTGGTGGTTTGTGCGGTTCCCCCATTGTTTGACCTACGTCATCGGAGGTATGGAGGCTCTTCACCAGTGTCTATGAAGACCTCTGACGATGAGTTAGACCTGAGGATGTCTTGGGCCTTTCAGGTAGGCCCTCCTGAATTTTTTGAGAGAGTTGGTAGCTAAAGTTACCTCTTATCCCGGTCCTCAACATCCGGATCTCAGTATTGATAATGTTTCTTTAAATTTGTATGACTTTCAAAATTTTAGGTGTGATTCTCGACAGCAAATTTACTTTTGAGAAACATATAAGGTCTGTGTCTTCTTCAATTCCACAAAAAATAGGGTTATTGAGAAAGTCTTTCAAGATTTTCGGTGATCAATCTATTCTGAAGAAGTGTTTTAATTCTTTCATTCTACCTTGTTTTGAGTATTGTTCTCCGGTCTGGTCTTCAGCTACTGATTCTTATCTTGATTTGTTGGACAGAAACTTAAGGTCTATTAAATTTCTTATTCCTGATCTAGATATTAATCTCTGGCACCGTCGTTCAATTAGTTCATTATGCATGTTGCATAAGATTTTTCATAACTCTGACCATCCTTTACATTCAGATCTCCCTGGACAATTCTATCCTGTTCGTAATACTAGGCAGGCAGTTAACTCTAATAGCCAGGCCTTCTCCATCATGAGGCTCAATACTACGCAGTACTCTAGAAGTTTTATTCCAGCTGTTACCAAGTTGTGGAATGATCTTCCTAATCGGGTAGTTGAATCAGTAGAACTTCAAAAGTTCAAAGTTGGAGCAAATACTTTTTTGTTGACCAGGCGGACATGAGTCTTTTTATAGTTTGTTTATGACATATTTGTTTTTTATATTGTTAATAGTCTATATATGACATGTCTGTTTTGACGTTGTTACTTTTTTAGAATGATTTATTGTTAATTTGTTCTCTTCATTTATTTATTTCCTTATTTCCTTTCCTCACTGGGCTATTTTTCCCTGCTGGAGCCCCTGGGCTTATAGCATCTTGCTTTTCCAACTAGGGTTGTAGCTTGGATAGTAATAATAATAATAATATCCCTAGTGCCAGTGTCTACCGTGGTGACGCCAGTGGGGAAAAGTATGATTGTGTCCCCAGTGTTAGTGACCCTTGTTGTGTCCCTTGCGCTAACCTGTATCCCAAACCCAAATGCACTGTTAAGGCCCATGAAGTGGCACCTGTGCTGGTGGAAAAAGCTCCAACACAAGAGGTATCAAGCGTGGTGCCTAGATTTAAGTTTAAAGGGCTTTCATGAATAGAAAATGCAAGCTACATTGATAATTCCTTACCAGGACAATGCCCTAGAGACTGACCATATATATGAATATATATGATCAGTGCCCCAGACCCCTGTCCATTTAAGCTAGAACTAGGGAGGCCAGGCAATGGCTGCTGATGACTCAGCAAGTAGACTAGTAAGCTTCCCAAAACCTTCATCCTTATTAGCTCACAAGGATGGTGAAGTTGCCAACACTACAACAAACTATCAAGTTGGAGCGGGCCTCAATCTCCCATCCAGCAAACCCATCCAGCAGAACACCAGGCAGGGACGTTTCAATAGATTACCACAACCCAGATTACCTCCATTCACCCCTGGGTGGCTGGTATAAACCACCCATTCACCCAGGCCCATCACCCCAAGCCTTGCACCTGTTGGTCCATGGTCTGTAACTGCTACTCCCTTTGTACCGGACCCTGTTTGTTGCCGTACCATGGACCCCTGTATGTGTGCCTTCCTTTTCCCCCATGCCAGTGTTCCCCAGTGTTGTGGTTTTGGCCAGCAAGGGAGCGTAGTACTTGTTGGTCGCTCAGAACTCAATTCTTCTGCTTGCAGAGCCAGAGGAAATAGGAATGAAGAGGAATAAAAGTGCTCATTCCCCTTCCTCCTCCTTGTCCTCCGACACTGATTCTGACTCTTCTAAGAAGAAGAAGAAAAAGAGGAGGAAGCCGAAGAAGTCCAGGAAAGCCAGTCATAGTAGTATGGAAAGAACTTCTCATGACACCACACCTCTCTTTCATGGGTGTTGCATGGCACCAGCATCGTTATCGGCCCTACGAGGCCTACAGCTCTGGTTTTTCAAGCTACCCTGGTAGCCAGGTGGAACAGGAGTATACTTCCTACACTTTGTTCCACTGTTGATGGACGAACTTTGATGCCCTCCATCACCCTTCTTACTTGGTCGTTGAACTCCTGCTCCTCCCTTATCCCACTATACTGAGTAGAGCAGGTTGAGGTGCTGGCAGCATTCGGACTTTCCCTGACCCGATCCACAGAGAGAAGAGTATGTGTTACTCCTTCCGCCTCTGCCATGATCAGTGCAAAGAAGTCTTCCCCTGCTGTCTAAATTACGTTCCTGTTTCTGTCCCTTGGACTCCATAGTTGTACGGGGGCTGGGGATGGAGTGAATTATAGGGGCATCTTGCCACACTCTCTACCTGCCCTGGGCATGAGAATGTTCGGGATTCAGCTGCCCCTAGGACACCACACCTTAGACCATTACTGACGGAGGGAGACAATCTCAAGTTAGTGTGTTCACTGGAGCTAACAGAGTCAAATCTGGTAAATTTAGCCCTGGATCTAGTTGACGATCAGATCTATAGATCTGAGAACTTTCTCAGTTTAGACAGTCGAATAATATCTTGCCCCATCCCACTCTTGGTGTAGAGAAGGTTCTATGCTCTAGACTCTAGAGCATAGAACATGCCGGTGTTTTCATTGACAGGGGATCATGCCGGTGTTTGCACTGACAGGGGATCATGCTGGTGTTTGCATTGACAGGGGATCTCCTTGGAGAGATTCAAGGTGGAAGTACGCCTTTCTTGGCTTCTATATCAAGGGCTATGAAATTGACTGCCATGACTTCCCTCCACACTGTTTCCTGGCTTAACCATTGGTCAAGAGCAGGGATGTACTTTCCAAAGTCAAGGAAGTTATCAACCCTGGAGTCTTTAGAAAAGTACAAGTTGTGTGCTGTCAGATGAGAAGGTAGGGACCTTCCTTACTTAACAGTTAGCAAACCTGTGGGCTAACAGGCTTTTCAAGAGAAGTGATGCTTTGGTTTCCCATCTCTCAAAACAAGTTTTCCCTCATGTAGCTCTGTCGCTTCGAAACAATTTGGTGCAGGTGGGGAGGAGGTTAGACATGGAGGTCTGCTTCGCAGAACTCCCTGATCCAGCGCACAGTTTCCATCAATGGCCGTGACCCTCTCAAGGAACTGTGGTCAAACCCTTGGGTTCAGCCAAGCCTGTGTTAAAGAGGTCGAGGGGGCTGTGATGAACTCTGGCCTCCTGTGAAATCATAACAATGCTACCTCCAATCAGGGGAAAAATGATGACAAACCGATGACATAGTAGTTTCTAACTCCTTTACCCTCTAGGTCAACGCACGAGGGAGGGTGAGCAAGTCGTTTTTTTTTTTTTTTTTTTTTTGCCACCACCTATCTCCTGGGGAG
>NC_090729.1:143801455-143808955 GCF_036898095.1 Palaemon carinicauda
CGCATCTATAACATAGTCATAGAAAATGGGAGGAAACAAAGTAAATAAGCAGAAAACCGAAAGTTATAATCAAGTATTTGAGACAAACTAGATTAAAGGTAAAATTATAACCTAAAGAACTGAGGCAAATGTTAGAAAATAGTTGCATGGATAGGATAAAGAGTAAATAAGTTTCACGTCAAATATCCTGGTGGCTCAAAAATTCTTTAAGATGTTTAAAGGATTTTATTCAGTGATTTTGAAATGGTGAAGTGGAAAGCGATGCACATCTCGGTAACGCCTTGGTCATTTGTGTAGCCATTGTCTATGAATGATAATATTGCAAAAAAAAGGATAATTAAAGCGAAGCAATAGATGACTATAAAAGTTTTAGAACTTGATTGGACTATTAACGACAGTAAATTCTAGTGGTAGCCTATATTGCTTTCTTTTCTAAAGTGTGTTTTAAGCGGCCTAATGTTTGGAAGAATAAGTTTCCAAGTGCATAAGTAGATCCCGAAAAAAGATATATGATACTCTTTTGTTTAATCTGCCTGGATGAAAACCAAAATAAGCAATAAAACTGCATTTGATATCCAAAGTGAGGGGAGAGAGAGAGAGAGAGAGAGAGAGAGAGAGAGAGAGAGAGAGAGAGAGAGAGAGAGAGAGAGGCATTGTGGTTGAAGGTAAGTATCAAATAAATTGATCGATTCAATCACTACCTAATTTTTCAAGGTTTCGACAAAATGGCCTGGTCTTATCTTAGAAATTAAAGTGAATAAGAAATGAAAGTAATCAACATAACTATGAAAATACAATAAAAGTAATGAATGGGCTTTCTTTTGATTCGTTTAAATTTCCACGTCCTTTCACTCGTTCTAAATTTGTAATTATGCACCAGGCGAATATCTAAATGATACACAAAATAATAATTTGAGAAAATATGACCGTATTATGCATCAAGTTCTTGTAGATTTGGAGCTGTTCAGTATGTCAAAACTAAATAAAGCTTATGTTTGGTTATAAAGATGAAGAAATGATTTATTTGGTTGATGACTTATGACCTTGTTTGTGGATGAGTGATGAGAGGCATGGCACATAAGACCTCACTGTTCTACTTACGGTATGTAAAGAAATTATTACAGAAATGCTTACATAGTGCCACTAGTTACATAGAATAAAAATGGCAGACAGTTGTCATCATATAAAAGATATTTTTAATACGTTTTACTTCGATGTGAATTCTCAAAATTTATTAAAGGATATAGGTAGAAAACTTATGTTTGTTAGAATTAACATTTGTTATTATGAAAAGCCATCCTGTATATAATATAACCGATTCCAGATCAAGTGTTTTACGATACGGTAATTGAACTCTATTAATGATCAATCAATATAATTATAACCTTTACGAGTACCTTAATTTTTTATATTGACAGAAAGCCGGTTTGCCTATCCCTTAAATGAAGGGTGTAGAAACAGTTATTCTGTTGTAAATATTTTTTATTTATAAAAGAATGATAAAATGAAGTGGGTTTACTATCAATCCCATGCAAATCTAACCATCCAATTGAATCCTGAGGAACTTGTTGGAAAGGTCGAGATTAGGCTAGAGTTAATGGTTAGTGCAGTTAAGAAGGACCTGACACAGATCATCATGAAATGGTTCACTTATGCACAAGGAAGATTGATATGAAAATTAGTGTTATGGAAAATTGACCATAAGAAAATTGATAGAATTTAGGGATTTTCAATATCAAATGGTTTTAAGATCTATGGTGTATTGTAGAGACATGGATTGAGACTAATTGTAAGTTTATATAACAAAAACAAACTTTGTGTTAGAATACAAAGGCACGGAAATAGCTAGTTTTGTGTAAAAGTCTGACTCATGCAAAGGTGTGTTTAGTCTTTATGCATGTTATAGTTCATTTTATGGTTCGATTGATAGATTCATGAAGGATAACTGATGTAAGTGTAAGGTTGTGAGATAAGAAAAGCATGAATGGAGGTTATTATTGCTGTTGATAGGTTTCAAGTTCTACAAAGAACATACATTCCCACATCAAGGCCCATACACACTCGCATAACAATTTTAGAAACATTTCAAATACTAAGTTTAGAAATTAACATTGTTCAAGGTTTTTTACCAACTCCTACTCAATGGAAAACCTTATAAGAAAGAAATGAGATACTTGAAGAAAATGAAGATGGACATGGAACGAGCTGTGCCTGAGTATAACCAGGATTTCCTACCGTTCACCATACAAGAATTTGATATGGCAATGAAATTTCTTATAACTGGAAAGGCAGCCAGACTAGATGAAATTACAGTAGAGATGATCCTAAACTTTGGTGAGAGGACAAAAGAATGTCTCCTTTCACTATTCACTAAATGTAAGAACCTATCGAACACTAAAGATATGGATAAGAGTGAAATTAGTAGCATTGCTAAAACCAGGTAAAGACCCTTTGTCTCTCAAATGTTACAGACCAACATCACTGTTATACACCACATATGAATTATATGAACGCATGATGATGGCACGAATATCTCCAAAGGTTAAAGGAAAATTATCACCCGACCAAGGAGTCTTCTGGCTGTGCCAATCATGCTGCAATCGGGTTCTGAATTTAACTCAGTATATCGAGGATGGATTTGAGAAGAAAAAAATCACTAAGATAGCCTTTGTAGACCTTACTGCTGCATACGATACTGTCAACCACCGGGCACTCCTAAAAGTTCTCCAAATAGTCAAAGATGCTTGCATATTAGGAATCAGAGTCACTCCTTGTAAATCGATGGTTCTTCTTAGAAATGGATAGGATGAAAAGCAGGTGGAGGACCCAAAATAACGGTCTCCCGCAGGACTCTGCACAGGCTCTCATTTTGTTGAACATTTATACAATGACCAACCAGAGTTTCAGGATATACGAAGATTCATATACGTAGATGACCTATGCAATGCCACAGTCACGCTCCTTTGAAGGGATAGAGTTGAGACTATCAAGAGCTTTATCATCTCTCTTAGTATACTACAAAAAAAATAGCACCTCAATGCAAACCCCAGTAAAACGCAGGTGTGTTCATTCCACCTTAACAATCACGAAGCTAACCGGAAACTAAAAATCATATGGGAAAATAAGGAATTAGATGCCCACCCCTATCCAGTATATCTAGGTGTTACTCTTAACAGAATTCTCTGCTATTAAGAACACACAAACGAATTAAAGAAAAACACTATCAACAACACCGTATATTCATTATATATCTCTAGGGCAGCCATTCCCAACCGAGGTTCCGCAAAACACTAGGGTACCATGAACGATCACTATGGGTTCAGTGTGAATTCCTGTTTTATTTAATTATTTTTATTTATATATTTTTTTCTTCATTAAACATACCATGAGAAATTAGAAGCCTATATTATTTTTCGTCGAAACATATCTCTCAATGTTTTTTTCCTCAATTTTACTAAAAGTATGTATTTTAAATGATAGTGAAATGGTTCATACAATAGGTGAGCAGTGGGGGTATCGAAGCTCTAGAGGTTCATCCATTACCCTTATTTGTTCTTAATTTCATTGAACGTTATCTAGTTTTCAGTCCACCATTTCTGCTCTCTCTATTCAATTCATCTATCATTTTTTCCATTTCCTCTCATGATTAACTACATAGAACTATGTCATCTGCAAATTATAAGTTGTTAAGGTATTACTTCCTGCATTTTCCCAATCTAAATTCATAAAAACTTCCTCTAGGCATGCTGCGAATAACTTGTGTAACGCCTGTCTTCTATATAGATATCTTCAAGTGTTCTAACATAAAATTCATCTATTCCTTGTCTTTGAAGGGCTTTCCTCATAGTCTATAAATTCCATACATAGGGATTTGTCATACTCTGTTGAATTTTCCCTTAGCTGGTTAATTACAAGGAAATTGTCAGTTATTGAATACCCACTTCTAAAGCCTGGTTACACTCTTGGTTGATTAAAGTCTAATACGATCTTTGTAATTATTTCATATATTACTGAGAGTAAACTTATTGGCCAGTAATTTTTCAGGTTTTTTGTGTCTCCCTTTTTTTTGTGAAATAGTATAATGATAAAGTTTTTCCAAGCTGTAGGTATAGAGCATTCTTGCAGACATTTGGTGTAGAGTTCACCCAGTTTTACTACAACGAAATCTCCTTCATCTATTACTAAATCTATTGTTAGGCCATCTTCTTCTGCTGCTTTGTCTCTTTTCATGTCTTTTAATGCTTTCTGTTTTTCTCCTACTGTTACATTCGGTACCGGCTCAGCTGTTTCATTATTTCTATTGGTGAAGTTATTTCCCATAACACTTTTGTATAACATTGTATAGAAATCCTCTGCATTTTTTATCATTCCATCTCCATTGTGGACAATATTTTCATTTTCATCCTTTAAAGCAAACCCTTTTTCCAAACTTTTTTTTTTAATCAATTTAATGTATCTTCCTTTCTATAGCGTTTCCTCAATTTTGGTTTGAATGGGTCTTTTAGTTTGTTTATTGTTTTGAAAAGTTCCGGTAATTCTAATTCATCTCTTGGATTTTACCCTCATTTCCAATCTTTTCTTTATTAGCTTTTTGGTCTTTTCTGAAAGTTTTCCTTGATCTCATTTAGGAACTCTACGACCTATCGCTTATGCTGATTCCAACACAAATTTTGTTAAATTACTGTTCATTACCTTTTTACTTGCTTCCATTTCATCATCTAGCTGGAAGTACGTATTTTGCATTGCTAAAGTAAACTCACTAGATTTTTTCTCAATACAGGAGTGTTTATTTTCTTTCTTAAAATGAATTTTTCTCTCTCTTTCCTAAAATCTAAACGAATTTTGCTTCTCACCATTCTATGGTGGCTAGACTTTAACTTGTTCAACATTGTTACATCTTTAACTAAATTAACTTTTTCACTGAGAATAAAATCTATTTCATTTTTTGTTTCTCCATTTGTGCTTCTCCGTGTCCATTTTCTATATTCTATCATATAAAAGAAAGTGCTCACGAATTTAAAATTGTTTCTTTCAAAAAATTCTACAAGCATGTCTCCTCTGTCATTCGTTGTGCCTACTCCAAATTTACCACTCTTGATTATCCTCTCTTCTTTTTACCCATTTTAGCATTGAAATCATCCAAAACAAATTTAAATTGAGTCTTTTTTTTTTATCCACAGATATCTCCAAATCTTCATAAAAAGTTTCTATTTCTTCCTCTGTATGGGGTGTTCTTGGTGCATACGTTTGAATGATCTCAAGTTTGTACTTCTTATTTAGTTTGATAAATTAATCCTCCAATTCTGTCGCTAGTACTACAAAATTCTTCGGTGTGACCTGCAAGATTTTTATTATAAAGAAAACCTACTCCATTTTCTTTGTTCCTTTCATGTCATCTGAAGCAAAAAATATGGCTCTTTTTTTAAATCTATAGAAGATTCCCCAGTTTTTTTTTTTTTTAATTTAACTCATTCCTATTATATTCCAATTTATTTATTTCAGCTCTTCTAGTAACACAGCACGATTTTCTTGTCTAGACAGGGTCCTGACATTGTATGTTGCAAGGTTCAGTTCCAAAGGTGGTCTGTTCAAGTGCAGAGATTCTCAGCAACCCCTGAGTGGAATGTAGTTGCCGGCCATCTTGAGCAGTTGTTCCACTGCCGCTGGGGACTAGGTGCCAAGACGGGGGTTGTAATATACATATCTGGGTTTGGGCCAGTTTTCATTATCACGCTAGCTACTGAGGATTGGTGATGGTGGGAGAGTTTCATCTGATCGCTCACAGCAAACCAACCTAGTATGGGTGGCCCTGACTAGTAGAGCTTTACTGATTATTGCGGTGCGCAAACCCTTTCAGCTCGTCAAGGTATCCCCACTCAGAAAGGTATATATATATATATATATATATATATATATATATATATATATATATATATATATATATATATATATATATATATATATATAATATATATATATATATATATATATATATATATATATATATATATATATATATATATATATATATATATATATATATGTATATAGCAAAATGCTCATTGTAGATTCGCAAGTCGTTGTGAGTAATTTTGTAAAAAAAAAGAAAAAAGAATGTTTGATGCTTAAACAAAACAGTAATAAGGCAGATCGACAAAAAGAAAAAAGAAAAATCGGCTCTGGTCATTGGGTAATGCATTATTTGTGTCGCCTCTTTCGATTACAAGACTAAATATTCCGTTCAGTAACTTCAGCCTGAATTGTTTTTATTGATGCGTCAGTGTGCTTGATTTGGCTGGTTAAATGGGCTGGCTGCCAACTGAATACGTTGAGGTGAGGACAGGTTCTTGGTCGGTTGCCCGTTTGTCATGAATTTAGAGCGAGATTCGATCTGTCCATTTATTCATATCCTTGATTTCATTTCCCTTTCCAATCTTTGTATTCTTTCATTGTCAGCTATGCACCCAACCACAGCTCAGTATTGAGATATTTGATAATATTTATCTTTCAAACCCCGAAAAAACAACAACAGTAGAACATGTCTTTGTACAGTCTTTATACACTCGTTATTACTTGTACATTCTAAACCTTTTTGCGAGATATTTTTCATCCATCTCCCAGTAATTACGGTGATCCATTTTTCATTTAATTACTTTATTGTCGTTCGCTTTTAATTGTTTCCATCTATTTTTCGAAATCTGGTTTTATGTTTTTTAATATTTTCGCATTATTTACATACATGTTTTTCCTGGACTCCTTTGTCTCTCCCTCCTCAATATCTTTATCCGGACCCCCTCTTCATATTACCTTCATTAACATCTTCGCCCCACCTCTCTCTCTCTCTCTCTCTCTCTCTCTCTCTCTCTCTCTCTCTCTCTCTCTCTCTCTCTCTCTCTCTCTCTCTCTCTCTCCCACAATGCCATTTGTCTCAGCGATCGAGAGAAAATTAAAGTAGATGTTAGAGATTTGCTCACTAACATGCAGTCTTCTCTCGATTTTGGAGGCGATTATCTACTCTACTCTATTTGCATTTAAACTCTACTCATGTACCTGCGCATATAACCAAGTGTGTACAAGCAAGACCACGCGCAAAATATGTGCACCCTGTTCCCCATGCAGACGCCCAATTCATGCAGAAATACTACCAAGTGGAAGCAAACAGTTTTGCTTGGCCACGCAATGGGTGGGCGGGAATAAGTTGAGTCGTAAACCCTCTCCGGAAGGGGTGACGGTGTTGCTTGCAGGGATCGTTGGGGTCGGAAGCCGGGGGGAGGGGGGGGGGCCAGAGGTGTTGTGGGACTGGGGAGATGTTTATGAGGTTTCATGGAGCTGCTTTGGCGGTGCTGCTGATGGGTTCTTTGGGGAGGTTCTTGGGGTTATTATTGGGGTTGGGGGAACTGCGGGGACGGAAGGACAAGCAAGGGGGAGTGAATGTCGGGGCGAGAATACCATCAGTCACTGGGTTCAACATAAGATGTTGCAATTGGATGATATGTGCTT
>NC_090729.1:143828955-143848955 GCF_036898095.1 Palaemon carinicauda
AGTGACTAAGCCACTTGGCTGGCCAAGTGGCTATATATATTGTGTGTGTGTGTGTGTGTCTGTGTGTGTGTGAGTGTGTATTTCTCCACTCGTCTGTATAAATGCTTAAATGCTTATTATGAATATATAAAAATGTATATATTTATAAAGATATACTGTATGTATATAAACATATACGTATATATGTATATCTATATATATTCATAAACATGTAAATTAGATGATAAAAGAAGATGAGGAACCAATTCATCATGTTCACTTCAAAGTAATTGTGAGATTACCTAAGCAGAAAATTTATTTATATATATATATATATATATATATATATATATATATATATATATATATATATATATATATATATATATATATATATATACATATAATTTACATGTATATATTATTATTATTATTATCATTATTATTATTATTATTACTGTTATTGTCATTAATATAATTTTAGCTAAGCTATAACCCTAGTTAGAAAAGCGTGATGCTATAAGCACAAGGACTCCAGCAGGAATGATATCCCAGTGAACAAAGGAAATAAAGATATAAATAAACTACAATAGAACAATTAATATAAAATATTTAAGAACAGTAACAGTATTCAATTAGATATTTCATTTATAAACTATAAAGACAGACTAAAGTCAGCCTGTTCAACACAGAAACATTCGCTCCAAGTTTGCAATTTTAAAGTTCCACTGTTTCAGCTGCCTGGTTTGGGAAATCATTCCACAATCTGGTCATGTATGGAATAAAACTTCTAGATTACTATGTAATATTGAGCCTTATGATGAAGAAAGCACGACTATTAGAATAAACTGTATACCTAGTATTACAAGCAGGCTGGTACTGTCTGGGAAGATCTGAATACAATTGCAAGTTACTATAGCACATTATCCAATAACACCCACGAATGATCGAAAAGACTGACAGCCGACATTTGCTATTACGACCAAAGTTCCTAGACCTTGATTACGACTTTATTTCCTCTTGTTTGTCATGTTTCAGAATTCCAGTAGCTTCTCTATGCGGTGTATATCAATTACACAGGAATCAATATTCTCGTTTCAGTCCCACAAGGATTTGATGAAATGTGTACCAACCGTGTGTCACACGATCGTACATAGTAACATTTCATTTTGTGTATATATTATGCTTGTATCTTCGCTCTCCCCTCATACTGACAAGAACCTGAAATAACATGTCTGTTTGTCTCACCATTAACTGCTAACCGGTGTGGTGTCGGTTGAACAGGAAATTTCCTGTTATATCTTATATGCCTTTTTGCATGGAGTTTATGTATATAAAAGCGAGTGTTCTGTAATTAAGTTACTCAGTTGCTTTCATCCTGCCTTTGAGTCACAACCTTCTCTCGGCCCGTCACATTGGTGACCCCGGAGTGACTCGCTCCTCCCGCCTCTCCCCCTCACCGTTACTATGACGCCCTCAGAACATATCTTCTGCAGCAGTACTCGCCGTCGCCAGCTGCCCGAATAGCAGTGCTTTCTCACTCTCTCAACAACCGTTGGGGGACCAAATGGCTTCGCTCGCCCTCAGGGAAATGACCAGTATCACTCTCCTGCAACCTGCCGTGGACGGCTCTCCTCGTGAGGTGAACCTACTTCGTGCCCTTTGGGTAAGCCGTTTACCCGAACCTGTATGCGCTGCCATACCCGATGTCGATAGTTTACCCATAAAGGACTGATGACCAAAGTCGACTCCCTTATGGACAGCCACTTCATGACCTTCAAAACCTCCATCAACGCCTCCACTCCTGACGAAGAGTTTACCTATTCAACTTCAACCGAAGCTGACGTGAATATGCCGTAGGACATACATGCCTATGAATGCCGTAGGACACACACGCCTATGAATGCCGTAGGACATGCGCCTATGAATGCCGTAGGCCTATGAATGCCATAGGACACACACACCTATGAATGCCGTAGGACACACACGCCTGTGAATGGCGTAGGACAGACACGCCTATGAATGCCGTATGACAGACACGCCTATGAATGCCGTAGGACACGCCCATGAATGCCATAGGACACACACGCCTACCCCGTGACGAGCCGGAGTGGCAACAAAGCCACCCATCATCCACCACTCGCTCGAGCCCCAACCAACGACTTCTACAGCCACTCACTGCCACTAATTGGCCGCAGTTTTTGCTACTACCACTCCAGATTCAGGGCGCCCTATTTAACATGTACAGTATGTCATTTTTAGGGGGGGGGAGTCATATACCAACCGTGTGTCACACGATCGTACATAGTAATGACATTTCATTTTGTTTATATATTATGCTTGTATCTTCGCTCTCCCCTCGCACTGACAAGAACCTGATATAACATGTCTGTTTTTCTCACCATTAACTGCTAACCAGTGCGGTGTCGGTTGAACAGGAAATTTCCTGTTATGTCTTTAATGCCTTTTTTGCATGGAGTTTATGTATATAAAAGCGAGTGTTCTGTAATAAAGTTACTCAGTTGCTTTCATCCTGCCTTTGAGTCACAACCTTCTCTCGGCCCGTCACAAATGTCATCAGTTGGCTTTTGAAAGTATATGAATTGTCTATTACCTACCAAGTAAATGTCTACAACATTCTTAATCATGATTATGATACTATCTCAAATTATGATGTGGAATTTAATTTTTTTCCGCGTTATTAAAAGATAATTGTTTTCGCAATTTAAGAATTATGACATTTTATTCAATATCATGTGTATCGATCTAATGAATATGCATTAGAGGAAAATTTTTTTCATCTATCATTCACATTTGAATGACTTTTAATGACAAAATTTGACGTCTCACAGATTTTATATACATAACACTCCCAGGCCCGAAGAGATTGTCGTATTTCAAATTGTTTAAGTTCCTCGCATGATGTTTTCTTAGTAACCAATTTTCTCTTCCTTTTTTCTTATCTTATTAGTCGTTAAAATTAAAGGAATAGCCGAAGTTTAGTATCTCGAGCAAAGAACGATCTATTATAGACATCGGCCATCCTCGAACTGCAGCATTACATTATTAGTGCTCATCCGTCTATTTCTATGATTGTTCGCCCAAACCAAGGAGCAAAGTAGAGAAGGGCTAAATTTGGTGGAAAGTTATTTTTCCATCATATGAACAAATTGAATTTTCAAGTTCCACCTAATTTAATGAATATTGTTTCTTTTTTCTTTTCAATAATGCAATTGTTTTGTTCCTTCCTTAACCATAGTACGTAGTGCATAATATATTAAATTTATTTCTATATTGCCATTTGGTCAAATGTCATCTGCAGTGAATGAATATAAGGAGAGCCAATAGGAAAGCAGAATCAACACTATTAAGACGAAACCTTTCATAACTTCGATAACAAACATGGTCCCATCTACTGTAGGCATTAGTCCATTTACAGTCAGGTACAGCCTCAGCGATTATGCCCGTCATCGGAGTAATCAGTGAATAGGATAATCAGTCTAGTTTGATCTACTAATATGTGTGTGTATGTGTGTCTCTGTGTATCTTTATGGATACCATATATATATATATATATATATATATATATATATATATATATATATATACACATACGATATATATATATATATATATATATATATATGTGTGTGTGTGTGTGTGTATATATTTTTATATGTATATATATATATATATATATATATATTTGTATATAAATATACATGCATGTATGTATGAATTTATGTATGTATGTGTATTCGAATATCAAGCAACAAATACCTTTTAATATCATATTTACACAAAGGTAAATATTTTTTTATAAGTATTTATGTTCAAGCAAGAGTTCAACCTTTGCTGCCAAGTGGAAACAAAGGTAACAGCAATCAAGAGAAATGAAAGTTGATTTTGATTCTACTAGCCATAATGCTGCTGAATTCAAGTTTTTCTTTTAAATTAAACGAAACCATATCCTCCATGAGATATTTGTTATACATGAAAATCACGATTTTAAGTAATATTATAATCATAGACTACCAATTGTACAAACTTACCAATCGTCTACCGTGGTGGAGATCAAATCATTTAGATTCTATTTTTTTAAAAAGTAACTTGAATTCGACATGAATTTGTACAGCAGAGTGGAAATTAACTCTTATCTCTCTTGATAACAAAGCGCAGCTAAGTCAAATGTTTAAGGGCCTGAATACTTGGCTGGGCAGAGGTATTTATCATTAGAATAATGGCCCCTTGTATGTGTAATCCAAAGGCAGAATAAATTTGATAATTAGGGTGATTATGGCTATAGGTAGTAGGTTGGCCAGAGCACCAGCTACCCATCAAGATACTACCGCTAGAGAGTTATGTGATCTTATGACTGGCCAGACAGTACTGCATTGGATCCTTCTCTCTAGTTACGGTTCACTTTCTCTGTGCCTACACATACACCGAATAGTCTGGCCTATTCTTTACAGATTCTCCTCTATCCTCATTCACCTGACAACTCTGAGATTACCAAACAATTCTTCTTTACCCAAGGGGTTAACTGCTGCACTGTAACTGTCCAGTGGCTGCTTTCCTCTTGGTAAGGGTAGAAGAGACTCTTTAGCTATGGTAAGCAGCTCTTCTAGAAGATGGGCACTCCAAAATCAAACCATGTTCTCAAGTCTTGGGTAGTGCCATAGCCTCTGTACCATGGTCTTCCACTGTCTTGGGTTAGAGTTCTCTTGCTTGAGGGTACACTCAGGCACACTATTCTATCTTACCTCTCTTCCTTTTGTTTTGTTACAGTTTTATAGATTATATAGGAGATATTCATTTCAATGTTACTCTTCTTAAAACATTTCGTTTTTCCTTGTTTCCTTTCCTCACTGGGCTATTTTTCCTGTTATAGCCCCTGGGCTTATAGCATCCTGCTTTTCCAACTGAGGTTGTAGCTTGGGAAGTATATATATATATATATATATATATATATATATATATATATATATGTATATATATATATATATATATATATATATATATACATATATATATATATATATATATATATATGTGTGTGTGTGTGTATTTATATATATACTGTACACACACACACACACACACACACACATATATATATATATATATATATATATATATATATATATATATATATATATATATATATATATATATACTTTACTTCCCCCACAATTTCATCCTTTCTCAAATTTCTCATATCACTCCATTTATAAAAAAAATCAAACAGTTATAGGAACGTAAACACCCTTATCTCAATTTCATTTTGCACCTTTCCTGCCATACGTACAACTCTAAACTCAAACAGAATCTATAGACTCATCATAATAACAACGAATTATCTTCATTTATTTGTTTTCAATACCAAACATCTCGTCACTCTTGTTATTCCCTGTCGATCCTCAAATGCTTCTACTCAGTCTGGATTTTTTGTCATATAAGACACACACTTCTGTCTGTTTATTCTATAGCTGATCACATAAATGTCATATAACAAACATTGTCAACACACCCCTATTGTCGTCTGAGCTGATAATGCTCTTCCTATATTAATTCTTGTATATTCTGTTCTTTTTGTGCATTGAAAACCCACCTTGCACCTTTTCAGGTATATTACTCAATGTTGTTATTATTATTATTATTATTATTATTATTATTATTATTATTATTATTATTATTATTATTATTATTATTATTATTAAGCTGCAACCTAGTTAGGATGGCAGAATATTGCAAAATTAGGGCCCCAATAGGGAAAGCTGACAAATATTCAAAAGAAACGGAGAAATAAAGAATAAACTTAAGATGAAAAAAATATTATACCAAGAAAACAGAAAATCATTTGCATTAAGCTCCTCTATTTGATTGGGAAGATCATTCCACAATTTAATCACAACTTGAACGAAAATTATAGAATCCTGCCTAACATTAAGCTTTCAGCAAATGAGTAGTTATTCCTGTCACCCATTCCTTTGAAATTCTTCCCTCCTCCGAAGTTATCTTACATAATCTGATAAAACTCTCAAATAAATCGTCAGTACCAGGTTACTCTAAATCATCTCTTTGTGAATTCTATTCTTCAATCATATTTCTTCCAGAAGTTTTATCTCATTCTCACTAAACAACAAATTTTTAAAATGGTTACACTCGACATAGTACTCTATTCTTAATGGACAATTTATAATTTTTTTTTTTTTATAATTCTTCGATTTCTCTCATTCTTTTAAGGCATTCAAGTTTATCACCGTATTTTCATCAACTCTCTTATTTTTCTCTCGTTGTCTTATTGACATCATTAATACGCTAATTGAAGACTTTAATCTCTTTATTTATCAATCCTTCCTTGATGCATATATCAACAAAATAGCGATGAGTTTTGTTATTTCCTCGTATATTCCCACTTTGGTATCTTTAGTCTTAGCCTATTTACATCTAAATTCTCCTTTTTATAATAATTTTTTTTTTATATTTCTCTGTTATCAAATTGGCGAGTCTTAATTAAAATCATAACGTTTGATTTTCCGTTCTACTTTAATAAATATTGATCAGTATACCTTCAACCATTAATCTCTTCAACTTCCCACTTATTCTTTACTAACAACTAACTATTCTTTAAAGTTTGCACTTTCCCAGGCATTCTTAAGAACATTCTTTGCCACCAGAAGCCTTAGATATTCAATAAACATGCAAAATAATTATCAAATTTTTATTTCAATGATATTATTAATTTATCACTTATCCAATAGAGATTACTTATATCATAGAATTTTGTTCTGAAAACGAACACCCAGTTGATTTTCAAGTGTTTTTTTTTCTCACATTTTTCTTATTAATAGATCGGAACCAGGTATCCCAAACAGATGGCTTTTATTTTCATTATGCTCTATCAAATAGTTCTTTCGTCACAGGAATTCGGAGAAATTTACCTACAAATTTTGAAATTTTTCATGAAGATGATTTAATTTTGCAACCATAGAAAGAGTTTTTGAACTATGGCATAAAGACTTCTAACATTAATTGAATTTCAAAAACTTCAAGTGATTCCTCGAATAGTAGTGATTAGACTGATAGCCAATCCAGAGAGAGAGAGAGAGAGAGAGAGAGAGAGAGAGAGAGAGAGACAGAGAGAGAGAGAGAGACTCCAGTCATTTTATGAAATGTAGATACTACTATAATACCGGTTATTTCAAGTAAAAAAGTCCCTTGTCCTTATCCTGAAACAGAGATTCGGGAAGGGAGCTGAAGGTCCCACGATCCATTACCCGCAAGGAACGACTTTTGCCAAGACTCCGGAGGGGCCTAAAGGACTCTTCAGCGCCGTCCCAAAACCTCTCCTGGAGAAGATGGCTCTGTTTCAGGTGAGACAACTCACATCCTGTCGTTTTCAGGGACATATTTAGTTTCATTGTAAGTTATGATTATCAACATCATTATTATTATTATTATTATTGTTATTATTATTATTATTATTGTTGTTGTTGTTGTTGCTGTTGTTGTGGTGGTGGTTTCTGAGAGCAATGTCTTCAATTTTTTCCATAACTTGCTATTTCCATAATTCTCTTGTACTGATGCCTACATTATTTTAAGTTTTAGAAGTGTATATGTCCAAAATTTATGTGGTTTCATGAATGTTTATGCATAAATATTAAGTAATCTAATTGTCATTTTGTATTCTAATTTGCTTATTCTCTTTTATTGTAAACTTATTCATTTTTATCATTATATTCTTCAACATCATTACTATAGTGTGGTAAGTAATGACAAAGAAATTAATTTGATTTGAAATAGAATTTTATATGATAGATAACTGGCGAACTGGAAATTTATCAAGGTTTTTCTTTTGAAAGGAAAATAGTTATAAGTAAAGACGACAGCACCTTCAAAAGAATTACAATTATAACAGAATTTTTTTTTAGTGATAACTAACAGATAGAAAAAATTTACTGGAAGTAGGAAAGACGTTTGTACATTTCTTTCAAATTAAATCAAATTAATTAAAATATTTCAAATACACTGGATATTCTGTCCATTCAACAAAAGTAATTCTTGACTTCCGGAAAATATGAGAGATTTTTTGTCATAATGTTTATTATCAAAAGGGAAGAAATTAACCAGTCCAGTGAGTCAAGCTCGACTCTTTCAGAGCTGGCCCGATTAAATTTGGGAGGTGAGAATACTTCTTCTGGAGCTAATAATAGAATACAGTATAAAATCAAAATATAGAAAATACAGAAAAAAAAATATTTTCTGTAATAAATAAAAATTTAAATCTTATTTATAAAACCTATGTTTCTTAAAAAAAATAAAATAAAGCTTAAAAATCGATAGAATGTCCAAAAAACACTTTTCTGCCATAACATTAATATCTCTATAAAAATCTACAATTGCTAAAAATATGTTGTATGCTTAAAAAAGTAACACACTCACTGCATCTGGGAACTGCTTCATGAGGTGTGCACATCAAAAATCCATGAGTCAATTTAGTATGACCTATGCGTAACCTTCCTAATATTACTATAGTCCTCTTTTTTATTTAATTCAACGATTCCCATAGAGAAATATAATGTGAACAAAACTATGGTAACAAAGGAAAAGAATGAGAAATAATTCTGATTCGCGTTCTTTTTCAATTAGTGTTTAAATGAAATAAACATATGCGAAAATTTACTGCAAAGCGAGTTGTAGGTAAGGAAAGGAAGTGGGTGCTCTGCAAAAATTCTCATAACACTCCAAAGGATCAGGTCCAACTTTTCATCAGTGCCAGCCGTTTCGTAGCATTTATTATTATTATTATTATTATTATTATTAGTAGTAGTAGTAGTAGTAGTAGTAGTAGTATAGTAGTAGTAGTAGTACTTTCTAAGCTGTAACCCTATTTGGAAAAGCAGGATGCTATAACTCAAAGGCTCCAAAAGGGAAAATAGCCCAGCGAGGAAAGTAAACAAGGAAACAGCTAGGAAGAAAGTTTCTGATTATACACAGAAGCAAGAGAACTCTAACCAAGGACAGCGGAAGACAATGGTACAGAGGCTATGGCACTGCCCATATTAGAGAACACTGGTTTGATTTTGGAGTGTCCTTCTCCTAAAAGATCTCTTACCATGGCTAAAATAGTCTCCTCTACCCTTAACAAGAGGAAAGTAGCCACTGAACAATTACATTGCAGTAGTTAACCACTTGAATGAAGAAGAATTTTTCGATTATCGTATTGTTATCAAGTATATGAAGAAAGAGGGAAATGTGTAAGAAATATGCCAGATTATTCAGTGTGTATGTAGGCAAAGGGAAATTGAGACGTAATCAGAGTGGGAACCAATACAGTATATGGATAGTCACAAGACCCAATAACCTTCTAACGGTAGTATCTCGCCGGGTGGTTGGTGCCTGGGCCAACCTATTACCTGCTATATCTGACTTTCTTAATCTTTAAACTACAGTTATTTCTCTCACATACGCTATGTAAGCATTCATTCATGATTCCTTTTTTTTTTTTAATAACATGGTAAAGCTGGATATGAGCTTTTGTGGTGAATTGGAGATACATATAACAATTGCCCGAAACATGATTAATTTGTACGTTTTGGAAGAAAAGAGATACGTGAGACCAAGAAAATACTGGGCAGTCACAGCTGAGAGTCTTCATAAGCATATAGATGAATCC
Organism: Palaemon carinicauda; assembly: GCF_036898095.1. NCBI lineage: Eukaryota > Metazoa > Arthropoda > Malacostraca > Decapoda > Palaemonidae > Palaemon > Palaemon carinicauda. Next base: position 143,838,614 of record NC_090729.1, read on the forward strand.
TGTTTTTTAACACATAGGTCTTTAATAACATGTCGATGAATTTTAAGAAGTACGTGATTCTGCTACGAGGAAGCAGAAGCAACAGTAGTTGTATTTGTAGCAGTAGACTCTAGATTGGAAATAACGTTTTACCAAGTACGAGCTAGAAAGGTTGATATATATTTATAGCGGTTGAATGATCCTATTATGTACACCTGCAGAGAACTACTCGGCTCCTTTCTATGGTCTAAAAACTTAATACAAAGATATCTTTCTTATAAGAAACCCAAAAGGGTTCTGAGTCTGTGAGAGTTGTTACACGGAGCCTCAGCCTTGATTTAGCTCTTCAGATGATGAAGGTTACTTATTGCTAGAAAATAAAAATGCTCTTACATAGAAACCATGATTCATGAAAATATTGACTCATAAGAATGTGCATCTGTTCTTATGCATACGAGTATAAATGCGTGAACGTGGAATATGCACTAACATGAGAAAATGGCGCCTCTCGGGCTCAACTCTGTCCCTCTCCCTTCTCCTCCTTCCCCTTCATTGTCGGATAACTCTACTCTTTACTGAACTTTATTTTCATCACTTTTGCAAATTTTGTTTTTACTCTTGCAAAACCTAATTAGATCAAAATAAGGATATTTTCCTACTGAATATAACAAACAGAAAAATGTTCTTCAGTGCTAACAAATGGAACTCACGGTTATCTTTTTTAAACTTTCAAAATATTGTGTAGATTTAGCAATCAGCCCATTTTAATTTGGCAATGTTTTCGCGTAAAACAAAGAAGATTAAATCTTGGAAGTATGCAGAACTATGAGCATATCCTACTAAAATCATAGTGCCTTTGTTGACCTTAGGAGATAGACTAGATGCATAATGTTTCTTGGCTGAGTTGAGTCGCAACCGTGACTGATCTTTGGCTAATAATCTCATTTCAAAATAATAGGTAAAATTAGGATAACTTCCTCTAGAAACTTAGTCCGAAGAGTTATAAAAAGGTGATTAGGTGAATAAAATTGAACGCTTGAAATTCAAATTTATAAAATTCATTTTTTTTTTTTTTTTTTTTTTGGTAAACTTGATTGTTTTGCAAGACAAAGGACGATTCCTAAGTCCTATTGTAATTTTGATTTTAAAAAATTGTTATAGGTTTTTTTTATCATCTTGTATTATAATTTATATTGTTGTTATTTCAGTTATATGTTGATACTATAAATAGCCTCTACACTTTTTCATAAATGAGTGTATTTCGTGATTAACTGGTAGATTAGTAGATATAATCACATTTATCTCGTAAATAAATTACTGATGGCGTCTGATTACGCTTCTATGTCAGTCCACTGAAAGGTAAAATTGATTATCAAATGATGTCCTTCATATTATATATTGTCGTCATTTATAAAAACTAACAAAAAATTGTAAATTACTTGAAAATAAAGTAGTGCAAAATCTTCTATTTATTCTGATCAAATGGGTCTGATATCACGCATATACATCTTTATCAAGTTAAGCATCACTCGTAACATTTGAAAGAAATGAGAATTCAGTCCTTTGTCGATGTCTGTTAAAACATTTGCTCACTCTGGAGCTGCGCATCCGCTCCTCACAGCCAGCAAAAGGACCAAAAAGGGGGGAGGGGAGGATTGGCTCCATATCATTAAGAACGAAAGTACTTCACGCAAACCCCTCTTTGTGTGCCCCAACACCCTCCCCTCCTGTCAACCCTCCATCACCCTTATGGTCAACATTGGCAATAAAAGCATCGCAGCAAACAAAGGCAAAAAGAAAATTGTAAAAATAATACCAAATAGATCAAGAACAAAGAAAACAGGCGAAATAACATATGTAATAGAGAGAGAGAGAGAGAGAGAGAGAGAGAGAGAGAGAGAGAGAGACGCTGGCTACATCATGTGTAACTTCAACCTTCCCAAAATCTAAGATAAACTGCAGAAATGATAAGGGAAAAGGGGTTGCCAAAGAGAAAGGGGAAGCAAGGGGAAAGAAGGGGAGTGTCCAAGGAGAAAAAAGGGGAATTGTGAGGGAACGGGATAAAGAGAAAGGGAGAGGGCACACCGAGGCATATATATATATATATATATATATATATATATATATATATATATATATATATATATATATATATATATATATATATATATTCCTATTTCTGAGTTATGTCTGAACTCCTGTGTATGTGTTGTGTATATGTATGTGTATGTATATGTGTGAATGTGTAAGTGTGTGAGTTGTGTGCATGCATTTATATTTGAAAATTCATCAGTGGACGTAATGATTAAAGGGAAGGAAATTCGTCACCGGAGTTCATACATTTTCCTTCATCCTTATCAACTTTTATTTGTGTATTGTTTATTCGTTATTCATTTATTCCCACTTATTTTGGAATCGAATGGAAACTGTAAAGGGATAGTAGGGTTCCATTAATACAGCTTATGTTTTCAAGGGGTGAGGGGTAGGGGGGTGGGGGGGAAACAGGGGCGTGTCTAACCTGTTCGATCATCTGGTTAGAATCAATTCCCTCCCCCCCCCACTCACAATCCCCCCAACCGAGAGGGGGCAAAGAAGGGGACTTGACAAGAAGGGGGTTGTTCAGGTAAACACTTGAATAGCTGAAGTTCGCATTTTCAAGTTCTTCATTAAATTATTATTTCATCCATAAGTAGCGAACGATATCTCTTTGATGCTGCAACTGTATTTAGCCCATTAAAAGCCATTTAACTCACCCCAGGGTCGTGTAAGAAGAGCTGAACGGATACACAGTTACAGATTATACAATTTTGTTTGTAACTTTTGAACCAATTTGGATTTTCGAAAATGATTCTTCCTTTTATTTCGAAAGATTGTTCAAGACGTCCCTCAATAAACGATGGGAAATGAAGGCGTGTACCTTGCTGTTTTCCATCATTTCGTTTTCCTTAGCTATTTATTCATTCATTTCTTTCCATATCCTGTCTTCTTCTAAATATAATGCAATTGTGTAGCTGGAAATATGATGAAAGTTTTAGGTATAATGATGATAATCTTTGAAAACAAAGTCTATGGCGATGCCTGAAATATATTGCGACAAAATTGTATTGATGTTTGACGTGTTGTTTAGAATAAATGGGACAACGTGATCATAACGACGTCGGTTAGGTATGTCCTAGAAAATTACATGCAATTACCTCCAACATCCCCTCATGAATTTAACCCAATCGCCATGACCTTATCTACACCACCTCCCTTTCTTTGCTCAAGCCCTCAAGAGTCTGCCCTTATTGACATCATTAGGATTGATCCCCATTCTTCTTTATAATGGACCCACACCTCCCCTGGGAGAAAGGGTTATTTTCACCTTTGTTCTAGCACAATTTATGTCGTCTTCCTAACTCCCTTTCCTTAAAAGTTCAACTCTAGTAAATCTTGTCATATTCTCTGTACCCGTCCGATCCTGCCGTCCAGGGTCGAACCTCTCTTAAAAGCAATAATTAAAAAAGTAAATCAATTTATGCAGTAGACGATATGTAAAGAAACAAAGCAGCAACATAATAATAATGAAGTCGAAGTTCATAGATTATTTTTTACTAGATTCTTAGAGTAATCCAAACAAAAACCAAATTTTTTTTTATAAAGTCATAGGAAGATTTTAGGCAATCAACTTTTAAATAGGAGTTTATAGCGCAAAATCGATAAATTAAAATAATCATGAAGATATTAAGAAGAAATAGACTAAGATAGAAGCTATGATAACCGAACAAGGCACAACACACACACACACACACACACACACACACACACATGCATGAGAAAATAGCTCATCTGCTCCCTCCATTCGCAGTCTTATTACCAGATTTTGAATTTAGCTTCTATGACAGCATTTTCACCCTCACCCCAAATGTCCCTCTTCGTTATTATTTTCCCAGACCTCCGAATCTCTCTTACATTTCTCCTGTTATTCAGAAATACTACCTTTTCAATAGTTGTGCCCCCAACACAGCCCCTCTCCTCTGTTACATACGCAATCAACTTTGAAAGATATTAGTAACCGTGTATGTCTGTCCAGCTCTAATTTTAATAATTTCATTGTGTTATTTTCAATCATTTTTTTTTACAGTCAGCTTCAGTCCAAAAATTTTTTTTTTTTCTTATTTGAGGGCGGGTTGTGTCGAGGGAGGCCTTATTAATACTATTAGTAATGCTAAACAATAAACATCTCATGCATTTCGATTCATCAACAAATTCACAATTAAATCTAGATGAGTTAGATATCCACTGAAATCTTTTAAAATGAGGATCTTGAATAGAATGAATTTTATGTGAAGTTCTTTCGACATGAAAGTCATTTACCTCATCTCATCAATAAGATCCATTTTTGATGGGAGCCTTTAGAGAAAGTTATTTGGATAACTCATCACAATTCTTCAATATGTATCAAGCCTAATATAATAAACCAGCAAGTAACTGCATAAACAAGATCCCCGTAGTGTGCAATAGCGAAAATCACAAAGATGCGATTTATGACATTCATTATGGAAATTATGGGCTCAAAACAAGACATTTACATGGATATTTTTACTATTACTAATATGGACTGCAATCTACCGTGGGGTCCAAAGCAAACATATCAACAGTCATCTCAACAGAACCCTTATTAAATGAAATTAGCGAAGCATTTATAGCAAGGTGATATAAGTTTTTTTAACAAATTCGATTTTTTCTTTTTTTTCCTAAAGGAACTCTTCATACGGATAAGATTCGCATACTAAGTTAGATTATATGAATTATACTATAAGACAACTCTTAACAGTTTATCAAAAAACTAAAGGCTAATTGCTTGGAAGCACAAAGTTACTACATTCGCAGCATCCAGGTATTAAAAAAAAAAAAAATAAGTTTCATGGTACTATATATGTCTCGTCAACACCTCTAAATTGCTTGTTCGTCAATAACAACTTTGTCAACTGAACTACCATTATCGAAAGGTCTATAACAGTTCAATCAATACCTCTTGCAGGTCGGCCAATAATAATGATGATAACGTAATATTATGTTATATTTACATATTTTCTATAAATCTTCCCTTTTCAGTGTTTGCAGTTTTATGTAAGAAATCTTTAACCAAATGATAAGCCCTAACAAATCAACCCCAAGAGGACCCTAAACCGCCTCTTATGGAATATTTTTCTTGTTAAATCAACGATCTATATTTCAGACTTTGCAATATGGTCTATATATATATATATATATATATATATATATATATATATATATATATATATATATATATATATATATATATATATATATATATATATATATATATATATATATATATATATATATATATATATATATATATATATATATATATATATATATATATATATATATATATATATATATACTGATAAGCTCGGCATAATCATTCATCTTGTATATGTAGGGATAGCTTTCCTCACTTTATTCATATACTAATTAGCTCATTGTTATGTTAACCCCCTTCATGAATATACAATAGCAAATTTCGTTTCAGCAGTATAAAAATCACTGACTTGTGGGTCTTGCACTACCTGAACATATATGGCAACAAAGGAGTTATGACAATCTTGTTCACAAGAACCAAAATTATATCTGCCTTATCATTCATATAATACAATTAAGGTCCAAAATAGTAAATATTCTATCAACAAAGTTCGTGCAGTATAAAAAAATCATTCGTGTTTTGAATAAGACTTAGAAACTTATAAGTCATAAACTCATTAAAAAAATAAAGTGTTCACAACTTTTTTAATTAGAATATTTTGCACTTCTATTACATGCCACCAGTCTTGTCTGATCCTCGCAATGCCCTGTATATTGTACTGATGACATAGCTACGCTAAAATGAAGAGTTGTAGAATGTTTCCTTGTCATTGCATACTTTGTCTTCTACGCTGGCTGATTCGATCTCCCTCATTTGCCCTGCCAAAGAATGATAAGAACTACAGACTGCTATCAATTCCCTTTTGGTAAATTGTGTTTCTGTGTGTGTAAGAGAGAGAGAGAGAGAGAGAGAGAGAGAGAGAGAGAGAGAGAGAGAGAGAGAGAGAGAGAGAGAGGAGAGAGAAATAAAAATATTTTTATTTTGTTGCTGCTAAATTCGTTTTATTTTGTATAATTAAATTAGATAAAAAAAGATCGTTTTGATTTTAAACATTATAGCCTACATATCTTCATGTCACCGACCCTTTCATAGTCTAGTTCACGGTTAATAGTATCACAACAACCTCCAAGATAGATATAAAAAATTTGAAATGATCTTGACCAGGGGGAAAAATGTTGACATGCCATTCTCATCCTTTGTACCGTGAGTTGTACTCAGTTTTCACCTGAAATTTTGAATGTAACGATCATTTCAAGATCACCAACATTCTTTAAGGCTAACAATACATTTATAATTATTATCATTATTACAGCGACAGTGAATCTTAGGGATGGCTGAAAACACCACTCCATGTTTTATGGTCTTAAGATTACTTAATGTAATGTCTTAGATTTCAAGAAATATTATTTTTAAATTCTACCTTCCTCCTAAATAGTATTTCAAGAACATGGATCCTTCCAAACGCCCAAATTAATAAGTAAAATTTAAATGCTTGATTCACGTGTCTCGATAGATAAATAGATATAAATGATTGGCTAAAACATTTCATTTTATTTGCTCCTACAGGTAAAGAACAACTTGCCTGTGCACATAAAAGGTGGCCCTGTTGACAAACTCCTCTTTGGACTGACAGCCGCTTGTTGCACCGTCGGACTCATTGAGTGTTTTAGAGTATATTATGTGCTGTCTTACCCACAAAAGAAAGAAGAATAGGACGGATGCCACGAAACACTGACGCCAGATGATTAGCGTCTGCTGCAAGGAATTCATTATGATATGAAGTGATGCGGCTTATGTGATCTGAGCTGTAAAATATAAATGAATCCATACAAATCAATATGTTGTTGTAGCTATTCTCTTGACCATCAATTTACTCAATGTTAACTTTGTTAAAATGACAAGAAGAAACGAAGAGTCCTTTCTAATCATAGCGTGAAATATATCTCATAATCAGTTCAAATCGTGGAAGAATGAACGACAACGAACTGCCTGGTTTTGCTGGTGAAGGTCTTCCAACCAAACAACCGAGGAAACTTCCACGAAGAAAATGCAGAGGATGGCGTTAACCCATCAGTCTTTTTCCTACTTATCTTGATTTTTGTTTGATCTCTCTTTTTTCCCCTTTCTGATTTATGACACTTCCCCAAGACAGCTTTCAGATTTATCCCCTCCACAGGAATATATTCTCTCCTCAGAGTTATGGGTGCCCATCAAAAATCTTCCCAGGATGATGTCTTACTCTTCTTGTTCTTTTGGCGATGGACAATGGGATGAATAACGCCGGGAACCGTTGCAAAGGCGTATCCCTCATATTTCCACTACTACTGCAACTATTATTACTATCACTACGAAACAATGCGCTTTTAGGTTTATTTCCCAGTACAGTTGATTGTCACTTTATGTAAATGCCAAACCTTACATGTATGGCTGGAAGTACTAAAAATATGAGACCAAACAGTAATAAGTCAAGTTGTACATATTTGTTAGCCAGTATATAGGGATGATGCAATATTTTGCTCTACTGTCACATGAAAAGAAAGAAATAAAAATATAATTCTATATGAATTTTATGTATTCAGTTCAGAACCTTTAGAATTATTTGTTTATACATAAATTACCTCAAACTAAATATCAATAGCTGCAATTAAGTACGAGATTTAAACTTAACCAAGATTCATAATTTATATATAGAATGTAAGATTTCTGTATAATGGTGATAATTTCACATAATACCATCATAAAATACTTATTTTTTCGGTATATTAACTAATAAACATTAATAATACTTCAGGAATCACTTTATTTTCTCTATTGATAACAATGTCTATTTCAAAGGATAAAGATTTTCTCAATTGGAATTGGAAATGATTAATGACAAAATTCTTGACAGTCTGCGTGCACAAGAATCGAGCAAAACGGACAAACTGAACATTTAAGAATTACTTTATTTTAATCGTAGTCATGAAAAAACAATTAAACTTGTCCTTGTAAACAACGTATCATTTCTCAAAAATTACAATCGCATCTATATTCCACAATTACTGTCGGTAAGTACACATGATGTCCTTGCTTGTTCATATTGTGCTGATTATTCGTGGACATATGCATAAAACAAAGTAGAAATAATTTACATGTCAAAGGGAAACTCTTAGACGAGATTCTCTTGTCCAGAAAATATTCTAAAAATATCCTCAATTTACAGATAACGAGTTATCTTGCAATCGTTATCCAGCACTTCGTGAACACTTACCGCTATCATATTTATTGAATGGGTGTGTCTGCAACTCTAATTGCATCTCCAATGGAAACCAAGCTTCAGGAGCGTCTGATTTCTGTGCAATTGAGGTATGTAGCGAGTGTCTTGCTAACCTTTGCTTCAATTGTATTTCCCTTGCTTTCATAACCACTTCAAATTTCGAAAAATAACGATACGTGAATTATTTGTTTTCTTGTGTAATACTTTTGCCTTTTACCATCATTACTGCGGAATCATATTTTCTTTAATTCCTCCGCAGTGCAATAAAACTGTGACATTGTTTAATTGTAATCATACATATTTCTGAGGAACATTTTTTAAAACTGTGTAGGTGAAATCAATTGAAAGGATGCCGGTGGACTTTGCTCTGTGTTATGATTTCACCATGATGATTGGTAAAGAACAAAATTGTTGATTTCTGTCGATTATTATTATTTTTTTTTTGTTGTTGTTGCTGTTGTTGTTGTTGTTGTTGTTGTTGTATCCATGCCATGGAAAATGCCGGAAATAATGCCAAGGGTAAAGAAGGCAGGTCCCGACCCCAGAAACGTTACGTGTAGATACCATTCCGAAACTCAGAACACGACAGTTCATTCTACTATATAAGGTCTAATGGTCAGAGAAATAACTCATGAAATAGTTTATTATCATCAATGTTATGTATTTTACAAATTAGTGATGTAGGCTTGGTAAAATCTGAGTTCTTGTTTACTTACAGAAAAATTCCAATAAAGGTATTAACGGGTTAAAATAGCTATTAAAGCTTCAACCATAAAACCTAAAAGTTGAGTTTAAATAGTTGTTTTTATTTTTTTTTTTTTCTATTTCACGTACTTTCGACGGACGCATCTTTATCTCGTCCCCAAGGTAAGATGATTACGAACATATACTGTAACTCACAAAAATCGAAATGCTTATTTAGAAGCTCTGTTGGTCATCTATTTGTACGTTGTGAGATGTTTGTAGTTTTAGTTATCATTGTTGTCTCAACTTTTTCTAGAAGAAGCATAATTGTTAGAAATAATGACGCAACTATGGCATTGGACCCAAGTAATCTCCTTAAATGCACGGCTCATTCTTGAAAGCTTTACACTTGAATACGCTCACCTTTAGAAGGAAGACATTGGTCTACCAAGTTACATTTCAAAATTTAGCTCATAGGCAGAGGCCCATCTTTCCAGAATGGTTTCCCCTCCATATGGCGAAGATTCTCTTTTTGTTTGGGTTGAAATCTCCGGCGTCGTTGTCCTCCCTGTCCCTCGCAAGAGGAGGTATAGGCATACAGGCTTCGGTCGACAGCAACCTCTCGCAACACAGAAAACGGACCCTATTCCCCGCCAGAAATTCTTACGCTAGGTTTTGACACAATTCCTGCGATGCTGCCATTCATAAGAGGATTTGTTTCAGTTATTTCAGTAGGAGGTCAAATGTCAAGGTCATAAATATAGAAGCTAACACTCTTCATCGTATGGAAAAATCCTTATTGGGATAACAATTTCATTAAAGGGAATGAGACTTTTTATCGCTGGTATAAGAAAGATTGCTGAAATTACTTGAACGAATATTCTTATAAAGTCAAAACGATAAGAAAGTCAATGTTTAAATAGGTTGATTTCCGTTGTTGGGGAAACCAGAAAAAAGATTGTCGAATGAAATTAATGTAACACTGAAAATCTTCATTTAAATCCCAATAATCATTGGGAATTTAATATTATGATATATAAATGTGATTTTTCAGAGAGATGGATATGGTTTTCGTTGTTTTAAGAATTTGAATAAAAAAACAAACAAATAAGTTAATTTTCACTATAATGTGCTTTCTTTAATTACGCCCACCAACGGGAATGATTCCAATCGCAAAAGCCGATGACACGTGGAACCGCTCAGACATTTGAAATAAATCGTTCTTTAGTGAAACTGACTGCCGATTCTTAATTGAACACTTATAAGCGAGT
>NC_090729.1:143853955-143863955 GCF_036898095.1 Palaemon carinicauda
AGCCCTGATTATCATCATCATTTTTATCGACTTAGTTATCATTCATTCTTATTCCTGTGATTCGTTTTATTTCACTCGCCCTTTCCCTCCTGTATGATTATTATGGTTATTTATTTCCTTGTGTGTTATTTATTCTCTTCATTTTTCCGCGCCTCTCTCCCTTTCCCCCATATTATTTATTCATTTATTTATTCATTCATTTAACTTGTCTATTTGCTTGTTTTTAATATATTCACAGGTTGTTAATTCTAGTCGCATACTCTCTCTCTCTCTCTCTCTCTCTCTCTCTCTCTCTCTCTCTCTCTCTCTCTCTCCTCTCTCTCTCTCTCTCTCTCTCTATTTTCTTCGTTAAGCCATTCATATATCTTAACCAACCTGCATTACTTTTTTTAATTTTTTTTTTAATTGATGCAGTTTTATAGTCATACTTTTAAGTATCATACTGTATTTATGTCCTAAAGTCTGCGATTTTCTCTCCATTCACGTGTATTTCAACATGCTATATTTAATTTCGCATCTCAAAAGCATAAGCTTCATTAAAGCATGAGACTTTTATTGTTCACAATAGGAAACACAGACAGACAGACATACAAACAGCTTTCGCATAGTTGATAGCCCTGTCATAAATTTTATTATGTATAAGTCTACACCAAAAGGATAAGACCCTTTTAAAACAATAAACATTTACCTGCACGAGTATCTGGGCGGTTGAAAGGTAAAGCCACGCGGTATTTCTTCCAGAATAATCACTTACATTTGTAATCGAAATTAGTTCTTTCTATTCTTGTTCTTGCACAATACACTTGACAATCGTACTTTGTTAACTTATTTCTATGTGAAATTGATTATTAAAGAGGATAATTTTGCACTTGTGTTTGAGAGAGAGAGAGAGAGAGAGAGAGAGAGAGAGAGAGAGAGAGAGAGAGAGAGAGAGAGAGAGAGAGAGAGAGAGGCCAATTTTGTTTTTTAGAACACTTGAAGTGTGCCCTTGCTAGCTTCCCTTCAATAAACTTCTGTCGTAGACGAGCGTATCGTTCTTTCACGGAGACCATTCGAGGAATTGCAGCAAATACGTGAATGTTCTTTCTCCTTGAATATCGAGATTAAATATATGAGTTAGATCAGGATACTTATTGAGATCTCATCTTTATATCTTCCCAATCACTAACGACCAAAAAATATGGGATAGCATTTGGCGTTTGCTGAAAATCAAAGTTCGCATGAAATAATGCCATTACCGATGCTAGACTCATTTACCCTGACAATTCTACTACAACTATTCTTGCTCCTGCTTCTGATGTCACAGATTCCACCACGGATCCATTTTATTGGTCAATATAGACGGAAGATTTTCGATGCCTAAGTTGAAGCTCTTCTGCAAGCTGAGAGAGGACCCAATCACTGCCTAGTGCATCTGTGGTGTCTAATTTCCCCAGATCCATTTCATTCCATCGCATATGGTGCCTGTTATGATTATGCTGGTTATGTTAATTAGCGAGTTTTCTCCCCCATATTCATTACTCCAAATGACCTTATTCCCCAAAAACTGGTTATCCTTATGTGTTATTTCCGTATTCCAGATGCAACCTTTTCCTCCCTATTCCGATTAGCCCTTTCCGTTTGGGCGACTCCTATGCTAATATATAAGGCGCAGTAATTCCACCTTTTTTCTCCTTCTTTAACTGAAACAATCAATTGCAATCGTGACTGTTTTTCGAGAGGGAGGCTTTTCCATGTTTTTTCAGCCTTTGTAATCAATATGTGATTATTTCACTGAGAATACGATTGCCTTTATATTTAACATGATTATGAGAAATTAACAATGTAGTCTTGAATATCTGATGATTTTGAACTTAGTGGGGATTTACTCTATATATTCTAAGTTACTGTGATGTGAATCTGCTTTGTCTAATTCATTTCTTCCTTTGGCATCGATTTTGGATAAATCCTAATGTAAGGCTGACTTTATTTTACGCCAATTACACCTTACCTGTAGTGACTACACTTTCATCATAATGAATTCTAGAATTTAGGACTCACCATCATAAGCGGTGTCCATGCACTTGGAACAGCTTACCCTCGAATTCTCACATGACCTATTTATTCAAGTTTCGTCAAATTTATTCTAATCTCATCGTGCTTTTGTTTATGATGATTAGAACTACCTAAATTTATTTATCTTCATGTTCATGTACTTGCTTGCAGTATTGGCGTCTCTCTCTCTCTCTCTCTCTCTCTCTCTCTCTCTCTCTCTCTCTCTCTCTCTCTCGTGCTCCCCGTTCTATGTATCTTCAGGACCCTTCTCTCGGACCCTATCCTATCTCCCTTCACCGTCTTTTTCCCACTCTTGGCTCCTCATTCTTTGTCTTTTGTTTCCCTTTCGTATGTCCTTTCCCCTTCTCGTTCCCTCCTGCACCCTCGCTGCTTGTCTTTGTCTCTCTCTCTCTCCCCTGCTTTCTCCCCCTAGAGGCCATCCTTAACGCTCTTCTCCCCTACCATCTCCCTACCCGGGGAGGGGAAAGTAATCGTTGCTTTCGCGTTTCCCTGCTCCCTTTCCCTCTGATGCATCTTTATTGTTCATATAATATAAGTCCTGGGTTGGTGCCGCACTTGCTGTTTTCTCTTATCTCACTTCCCTTCTTCTTATTCCTTTCATTTCTGGTCGACAGCCTTCGTTCGCCCACCGAATTGGGCCTGCCAGTAGGCCGAGCGCCAGCCAAGCTCACACCTTCCGGGAGCCGTGGGTTTGTTGACCTTAGCACCCGACGGGCCTAGCAGGGGGCCGCCTCCGCAGGCCCGAAAATGCACAGGCCTTGGATGATGCTCAAATGGACATTATTATGCTTTCCCAGATATTTTAGTTTTCTGGAGCTTTAAGATTATTTTCCCCTCTCCACCATTCACTTTTCCCTCTTCCCTCTTTCCCTCACCCTCTGCCGTTATTCCAACGCCCTCTTTTCCCCTTCTTCCATCGTTCGCTTCCCCTCTCCTTCCCGCACGCTCTCCCCTTATCTTTTTTCCCTCCTCCTCCCATATTCTCCTTTTCCCCTCTTATGATAGAACAGAGAGAGAGAGAGAGAGAGAGAGAGAGAGAGAAATGTCAAATGTATATAGCCTTATAATCTTATCATATATATATATATACATATATATATAATAGTGTATATATATATATATATATATATATATATATATATATATATATATATCTATATATATATATATATATATATATATATATATATATATATATATATATATTGTGTATGCATACATATATATGCATTAGGATAAGTTTATGTGTGTATGTATGTATATATACTAATGTGTGTGTATTAAAAAGCATATGTCGGATAAATAGAAAAGTAACAGCTATGGAGACTGATTAATGGTTGAAAGATAGATATATTGATAGATAGCTAGATACACAGGATCATTGGTCAGGTACATGGAATTATAATGGAATAAACGACCAATAGATAGCACTGACAATCTAATAGACACCTCATTTTCGTTGTTATTGAGCTCAAACAACTCTTGTTGTTGCTGATATTCTCCTCTTGCAAAACAATATGAATGACGATATGCATCCTGCTGAATTTCTTCTTTATGAGATGTGAATTAGGGCTTGTTCTGGAATATTCAGAAAAGCAAGACATATAATGTTAAAGGTATATTTAAATCTACGGTATATTTCCTCAGGTTTCAGTACCTCGTGCAGTGAGCATCGAATGCAGGCATTTTCATTTGACCCATAAAAAGAGCCGGCTATACCAATAAAATTGCCAATAATGATGGATATGAGGATAGTTAGGGTTATTATAAGAATTTTTGACATGGTTACTGCTATCTTTTGATGTTTTCTTAGTTTTCCCAGTAAATTATACCAAAATTAGTGTACGCGACCTGTAAAAAATGACAGCTTAATGTTTAGATAGATATGCACGCACACGCACCCCCTCTCATCATGGTATGACTACTCCCTCTCCCCACTTCCTGAGGGATTGTGAGGGCTGAGCGTAACCAGATTATATATATATATATATATATATATATATATATATATATATATATATATATATATATATATATCTATGTATATATATATATATATATATATATATATATATATATATATATGTATATATAGTAAATATACATACAGTAAATATATATATATATATATATATATATATATATATATATATATATATATATATATATATATGTGTGTGTGTGTGTGTGTGTGTGTGTGTATGTATGTGTGTATATATATAGAAAAACACTTGCTCCTTATTATATGATGGAGATAATTGGATTATTGAACAAAATAGAAGTTAATGTAGTTTCTTTGGCCATTCTTGTTACATATATTACAGTGCTGAAACATTTTTATTATATAAAAAAAAAAATTGTTTATTGCAGCAGAAACCAGATGGCAGCTTATGCAGCTTATTTCTCCTTAAATGTTCTCTTCGAATTTCTAGTTTATAACTTAAAATGACTGAAAGGAATTTCCTCCGCTACTGTCCCCTATAAAAGGTGTAATACCCCTATTTCATTAAATTCAATTTACGATAAATCCAAAGAGATTTTGTTCATCTATAAGATTCTAAGGAGCGTATTGGCATGTTGAACGCCCATTTCATTCTAAAAGCTATTTTTATCTTTTTTCAGTGTTCTCAGCCTGGATTTCATTATCGGTACTTCATATTTTTAGGTAAACACATATAAGGCATTATGGTTATAATCATACATATATGTTGCGAGTGTATGACCAAGAAAAAAAAACATTATATGTTAAGGCTACTCCTTACTTTCACTCCTGCTAAATAAATTCCAATTAAATTCACAGAATAGCCAGCGACCTTATGAATATTTGAATCTGTACAAGTGTAGATAGACATATTTAGTACTGCCATACGTTATGAAAGATTAATTCATAATCTCAGTAATGCATTTCAGATAAACATACAGACCATGTAATTCGGAATTGTTTTGTTGTAGACATGATATTTATGCTAAGTGGCATGTAGTGATCTTTAGGTAAAAACCACGGTCTACTGTAGACCGTGAGTAAAATATAAATTGCTTCATTGTTTCAATATTAAATAATCTTAAATATAAAAGAGTTATCCTTGAACACTGATTCATTACTGTTTTATTCATTCCACCATTCATTCCACTCAAGAGGGTGCTCATAAGCCAGAATATTCCCTCAAAGAAGTTAGTATAGAAAATAAACGGCCATAAATGACTACAAACAGAGTTCCATGACCCACTTTTTCTTGGCCTGAATTGCAAGATTTTTTCGTCAGCACACATCTCGAGCGTGTGAGAACGCTGAGTACGAACAGAACAGTGAAGTAGACTGTGCTCACGTGTTTTCATTTTTGTGTCTTGACTATGTTACTCTCTCTCTCTCTCTCTCTCTCTCTCTCTCTCTCTCTCTCTCTCTCTCTCTCTCTCTCTCTCTCTCTCTCTCTCTCTCTCTCTCCAGTAAATAAACACAACACTTTAGAAAGATATTTGAAAAAATATGTGCGTGCGTGTGTTCGCGCCTGTGCGTGGTGTTTAAGATTTTTTTTTTTTATAATTCTAACCAACCTTTGCATTCACATCAATCCAGACTGTAAATCGTGTACGTATTACTAGGTATGCAGTTAAATTTCAACAGTCTCACCTTTACTATCATAAAGCTCAACACTGCACAGTATTCTAGAAGTTTCATTTCAGCTGTGACCAGATTGTGGAATGATCTTCCTATTCTGGCAGCTGAATCCGTCAAAAATTCAAACTTGCAGCAAATGTTATTATGTTGGTTAGATTGACATAAGTCTATCCCTATATTTTACATATGACAGATCTATTTTAATGTTCTTACTGATCTTTAGATATTTTCCTATATTTTTATTGATTACTTCTCATATGTAGTTTATTTATTTCCTTATATCCTTTCCTCACTGGACTATTTCCCTGTTGCAGTCCTTTGGTTTGTAGCATCTTCCTTTTTCAACTAGGGTTATACCTTAGCTAATGATGATGATAATAATAATAATAATGAAATTATTATTATCATTATTATTATCTTTACTTGCTAAGCTACAAGCCTATTTGGAAAAGCAAGATGTTATAAGCCCAAGGGCTCCAACAGGGAAAATAGCCCAGTGAGGGAAGGGAATAAGGAAAAACTACAAGAGAAGTTTAAGAACAGTAACAATATTAAAATAGATCTTTCACATATAAACTATAAAAGCTTGAAAATAACAAGAGGATAAAAAATTCAAAATAACAAGAGGAAGAGAAACAAGATAGAATAGTGTATATGAGTGTACCCTCGAGCAAGAGATCTCCAAACCAAGACTGCGGAAGACCATGGTACAGAGGCTATAGCACTACCTAAGACTAGAGAACAATGGTTTGATTTTGGAGTGTCCTTCTCCAAGAAGAGCTGCTTACCATAGCTAAATAGTCTCTTCTACCCTTACGAAGAGGAAGATAGCCACTGAAAAACAACAACAACAACATAATAATAATAATAATAATAATAATAATAATAATAATAATAATAATAATAATAATAATATTATTATTATTATATGTAGGCAATGCATATCAATATATATATATATATATATATATATATATATATATATATATATATTTATGTATATATATATACATATAATATATATATATATATATATATATATATATATATATATATATATATATATATATATATATATATATATATATATATATATATATATATATATGTATGTGTGTATATATATACATATATACAGTATATATATATATATATATATATATATATATATATATATATATATATATATATATATATATGTATATATAAACATAATTGTATATTTGTCTAATCCCCTCTGCATATATACTTAGGATGAGAGAGAGAGAGAGAGAGAGAGAGAGAGAGAGAGAGAGAGAGAGAGAGAGAGAGAGAGAGAGAGAGAGAGAGCGTCTACAGGTTCCATCCACCGGGAACAAATACCATCTTTAACATTCATAATAAACTTATTTTCTCCATGTTTTTTTAATACGCTTAGCATTGCAATCCTGAAACCCAACTTTGAGATAACTACTAACTTTTTTCGTCTTCTACTGAATTTTGAGCTTAAACTTTCTGGGAACCATGAATCTCAATAAAATCTTCAGGTAACAATAACCTTGATATCGATAATCTACAGTCACATAATGATGTGAATGTGTAAGTGTTCTGTATTCGAATTCAGCCCAAGTAAATGTTTAGTGCGTTTGTAATATCCCTGCATACCTAATGCTGTAAATTAGTTACCCTTAATTCAGTGTCATTATGAGTGAATAGAGCCTAATTAAAGACATGCTTGCCTTTACATTAAGATTTTTTTTTAGAAAAATAAACCTTTTACGCCATGTGTAAGCCATGTCATAACATTAAAGTCTGGTTCCACAATTTTAACAGAGTGAGAAAAGAGGCCAAAAATTTGTCCAATATAATAATACTTAATTTTCTGTACTCCAATCCTTCTCTAAGTCTTTTTATTTTTTAGCCAGTCTATTCAACTAGCAGATTGTTTATTATCTATGTAGATGATTCCATTAGTTACAACATATACCTTATCTCCCTTTGGAAGATTTAAATCGTTGCATGCTTAGGTGTCCTCAACAAATAAGAATTAATAGACTAGATCTGTCGTAAGAGTGTCATTGACTGGATATTACTGTACATGTAAGATCGTGCAAAGATGATAGAAAAGCAACAATTTTTCATGAATCTTCTGTATCATTGCGCCAAGTGCTACGATATGAGCATTCATGTTCATAGACGATAGCGTACATGCCCTTGGATGTATATATGCATTGTATTCAGCATTAAGCCTTTCCGTCCACTTTATGCTTAGAGCTGTTAAATCGTGTACGATCCTCTCTCTAGAAAATGGAGACAATGTTACCCGCTTTAAACACCCACACAGGAGCCTCATCAGCAGCATACCAAGTACGTTGAGAAACAAGGCGCATTCACTTACATTTTGCATCCATACACTCACAAGTTTATGATTATTTAGTGCCTTTATATCCAGTACTTCCTCGATATATTCTCTCCTCTTTTGTTTTAACGCTTCCTTATTAAACGTTATTCACCGTCCTATTGTCCTCGATTCTTCCCATATGAACAAACCCTCTCCAAACACTTATCCATCGTTCCATCTAAGTTGAAATTTTATACTGCATTTTATCAGGACATATGCACTACATATATTGCATACAAAAAAATACATTTCTAACAATCATTTATACCTTCGTACCTTTGTTTTTATAGAAACTTCAATTCGCTTCTAGATCTCTTACACAAGCGCTGGTTCCTTTTTTGGCTTTATCTATCCCGTGACTTATCTCATCACTTGCCTACCTATTCATTCCATATGGTCTATTGTATATAAATCAACCGACTCCGTTCTTCAGTCCCCCATAATGATCATTGCTCTATTTTCCTTGTAAAATGCACATGCACACATAAATGCATACATGCATTCATACACACAATTACATAATTACATGTACGTGTATTTACGTGCGCATGTCTGTGCGTGTATATATGTGTGTATTGAAGATAAGTGACTAGCATAATAAGGAAGGATGAAGAGTATATAAGGAAAAAAATAGATTAACTTTGGAGCATGTGGGACAATGTGGAGAGTTTCAAAAATTCTATGATGTAGTCATACGGTAAGTAGGAAGGGTTTATGGGTATGCATAAGAGGGTAGAATGATTGAATATAAATAGTGAGTTATTGGATGAGGCTATATGAGATTTAGTGAAGGAAAACAGACTATATCTGAATTACAGTTGCTTTATAGAAGAGAAGAGCAAGTGTGGGAATATAAGAGGGATTGGGTGGTCAAAAGAGAAGGTGAGAGAATAAGATGACATTTAACAAAATTTAAGCGGTATAGGTGAATAGTAGTATTGGGGAGATTATAAAGTTGTTTTATAATCAAATAAAAGTAAAAAACAAACAACAAAAAAAGGTAATGAACAGATGGGTCTCAAAATAGAAAATGCAAATTGAAAAATCCTGTTGAACAGGAATCTAGTCCTGGGTCAATGGAGTGAGTATTTTGAAGATCTATTGAATGTGAAGGATAGAAGAAATGATCAACAGGGCACTGAAAGACTGTGTATGGTTATTCTAAACCTGCGAATATTAATGGAAGAGATAGTTTAAGATGTAAGAACGGCAGTTAAGAGGTTGAGTAAAGGAAAAACACCAGGAGTTGGAATTATAAGTGGGAGGCTGCAGTATGGTGATGATATTGTGATTTAGTGGCTAACCAGACTATGTAGAATATATTTTGATGAAGGAAATGATCCATATGAACGGGTAAGAGGAATTATTGTTCCTTTGTATAAAAGTAGCAGCGACTGTAAAAATTATAGGGACATGCCAAGGAAAAGGTGGGTTTGGACTTTGATAAAGAAATTAAGACATGTGACAGTAGAACTAGCAGTGGAAAAAGAACGATTGTTTAAGTAAAGAATGTAATGTATGGATGAAATATTTGTTATAGAACTCTTATAATGAACGTTTGAAATTAAAAGAAAAAAATTACACGCAGCATACTGGGACCTAGAGTGTGGGTATGCTGCTGAGAACTATCAAAAGTTTTCTTGGTGGAGTTGAAGCATGTGTTAGGAACTTAGGATATGTGGTTAGTGAACTGATAGATTTGGTGTGGACGTGGGTCTGAGACAAGGGTATCTTATTACTCCGTAGCTTTTCAACATCTTAATACATGAAATAATGCAAGGGAGCGAAGTAGTAGGACAAGGAAGTGCATTGTAAATGGGATATGGAATAGTTGATGCTTGCAAAGTATACTGTGTTATATGGAAACTGCAGAAGCTGGTTTGAGTGTTTGATAATATTATATATATATATATATATATATATATATATATATATATATATATATATAT
>NC_090729.1:143868955-143911455 GCF_036898095.1 Palaemon carinicauda
GTTAGGAAAGAGGGAGGGATGAGAAAGGTTGAATCTGTGTGTGCATGTCTTGCATGCCACACATAATTCTTAATAGGAACACTGAAAATGAAATTATATGATTTTTTTTCTTTCTACATGCGTTTGATATCTTCCACTTGCCAAGGCAACCTCATCTGCTACTTCTTTGTAAGCTACTGTTGATGGAAGCATTCTAATAATCTTTATGATTATAATCTCTCTCTCTCTCTCTCTCTCTCTCTCTCTCTCTCTCTCTCTCTCTCTCTCTCTCTCTCTCTCTCTCTCTCTCTCTCTCTCTCTCTCATTAAATACAATATACTGTATATATATATATATATATATATATATATATATATATATATATATATATATATATATATATATATATATATATATATATATATATGTATATATGTATATATATATATATATATATATATATATATATATATATATATATATATATATATATATATATATATATATATATGTGTGTGTGTGTGTGTGTATATATATATATATATATATATATATATATATATATATATATATATATATATATATATATATATATATATATATATATATATATATATATATATATATATATATATGTGTGTATATATATATATATATATATATATATATATATATATATATATATATATATATATATATATATATATATATATATATATATATATATATATATATATATGTATGTATGTATGTAGCCTATGTATGTATATGTGTGTGTTGTAAATATGTCATACTATTTACAAAAGCAAAAGAAAAAAAAGTACTGTAAGTCAAAAAATGTTTAAGAATGACATTTTATCGTTTTCATTCTAGTTAAACAATGATGAATTACAAAAGTCTTATGTAAAATGATATCTCTTCAATTTATCACAACTTTTTAATGGATACCAGATGTGGATGTTAGGAACGCCGCAGGTAACGTGCATTTATCATAAGTATAGAATTAGACTAGTCTTGTTGAGAACCATGCTACCTGCAATTTATTTTAATCTTTATTTGCAAAACAAGGAAAATTGTTGAATCTTGCCCAGAATTATGAGAACCATTATGAAAAAAGTGTCGCTCACTGATCTTAGGGTTTGTCAGTTTATAGGCTTTTCCAGGTCTTCTATCGGGGTCTAGTCTAGAGTCTAGAAATATAGTCGTCTGTTGTTGAAAAGTCAGCTGATTTCGACCACTTCCTCTAAAGTCGCCGGAACGTATTTTTTTGCAAAATGTTTTACCAAAGAAATAACGTTACTGGTCGCCTAACAAATGCATCCGGAGTACAGACTCCCACTGTAAGTGTAATTGAATAATAATTGTTGCTGCTTGTTTGAGGCCTAATTTGTATCCGGACTGATTGCGTCATTTTGAAATTGTGGTAGGCTAGGCTACCGTAAGCCTCCTTCCATATCATAAGCCAAGCACGACTCAACGCAGAAGGCTTGAGTTTATATCCAAATATACAAATCGAAAATATACTGATTAAAGGCAAGACTGGAAATATGTCGATTCTGATTTTGCCGTGCTTACTGTAAATTAGATTGGTGTATGGAATCCCGGGTATTATTGTAGTTTATTACAGGGTAATGTAATCTAGGGAAAAAACTACTTTTTCTTTAGAAAAATGAACGTTCTCTTCGAAAATGATACTCGTTCCTGTCGGAAATTAATATTTTCAGTAATATATACCTATATCCGACAATAATGGGGGACCCCCAGTGGGAACTCCGGGTTTTGGGTGGGGAAAACATACTGGGAAAACGGTATAGAATGGTAAAACAAGTCTTTTCTTCTCTATACATTACCTTCCTGGATGTGTATAATAAACCGATGAAGAAGTACGATAATTATCTATATCCCGAATCTGGTACCCTAATTAATATCTATTTCAATTAGTAGACTCCCTCCAACTATACTGTATTGCCTTCTTAGGCACCAATACCAATATCCTAACTTACTTAAAGCTGATCAGCTGTTATTTGGTGAAACTCATCCTGTGTACCGGTGGGGTGACATTACCCTGCCGTACAAAAAACTACATTTTGAATTAAAATACATTAACAGGAGCCTTTATAGTTGCTTTTGATGGACCTAGTTTAAAATTTCAAATATTATGACAGAAACCACTTTTTTAAAGGAAAAAAAATACGATAACCCCACCTAACCCAAGGTTCCCTACCTAACCTAACTTAGGAGCCATATCCTTGCCTACCTGTTTGCATTCCAACATGCCTCGTTAACTAAATAATATTTCGTAAATTGTAAAACTCTCTTTATAATATCTTACTTCAGACAAATATAGATAATTTCCCCATAATGAAAATCTATTTGACAAGTACTATAATGAGAAAGTTTACGCTTGTCCCAGCCAACTACAAACATCCCCCAAAAATCATAAATCAATAATTAGAATTATATAATTATCTATTAATAATTGACATCAACAAAGCTTTGTGCAATCCATAAACTTAATATACATAAACATATAATACTTACATCACATAGAAATATAAGAAATGAGAATCCATTTTAGATGGCAACTCAAAATATATATAATTTACGGATTAAAAGATGATACCAACATAGCCTTGTACAGTGAATATGTAATGTCTTAGAAAGAAAAATCAAATACAAATAACTTACGTAGGAGATGAGACCAGTTATTCCTATACACCAGAGAGCACCTTCAATAGTAGCTGTCGATGTGCATTATAAGCCATGTGTTTCATTGTACGATAGGATTATCTTGCCCAATACGACCACTGTCAACATAAACTTCCAGTTCTCCCCTTCTCCCCTAACCCATCCTAGGAACCATGTCGTTACCCATTAACTCAGCACCCTCCTCCCATTATAGAAACTAACTTAGAACCTTAGAACGCAGTGCTCTTACTTACCATAGATCACTGGGTTTGCTGAATAGCGTAAAGGACCGTAAAAGGGCATAGGAAGCGTAAAGGAACATAAAATAGGTCAATATACAGTATGTAGCTATCTTATTAAGAAATTTTCCATATAGTACCGGTACAGTATAGCTATTGTTGCTCATGTTAAAGTAAAAAATATCCTCAAAATAATGATCCACGTGTCTTGATAGCATACCTCATCTATGCACAGCTTGCCAGAACAGAGAAACTGTGATGTACTGTAATGCTAATTTTGTGAGCTTAATGATCCACGTCGGAGCAAAAACCATCAGAAGTCTAGCCTAGATCAAGGCCCAATAACGTTCGGTATTGTCAACTCATATTATCACGCATGTTGCAAATCGCCAATGTCCATCGCAGGTGTACTACCAATCACTTTCTCATGAGTATTAATTATTTTATGTACCTTTATGTTCCTTTACGTTATTTATTTCCTTTCCGTACCTTTGCACACACTTTAGGCTACAATCAAACCCTCAGATCGCAGTATTTCAGAAAGGTGTTCAGGTAAAGTTACTGTATACGGTTTTGTTCGATAGTACCAGCTAGTCTTGTTACATGTAGAAAAGTGAAGTTGAAGTTAACCAAAGTTAACCCAGGCTAACTTACATATCATTTATGTTAATTTGATAGTAAATCTTTCCCTGTACGTCGTTACTGCTTGTAGACAACTTCAATAACTCAATTGTTATGTCACTCTATACAAACCATCGCTATTTATAGGGGATATTACTTTTGGTGCTGCTGAAAGACGAGCCATAAGATTTTAGTGAGGAATAACCACCTCAACCGCAAGTTAGGGGGAGGGATGGGGGTTAGTCGGCTACCCTGCTCACTCACACACCTGGGCTGAGCACCCACTTTGCTTTTGGCGTGGTAAAGAGTAGAATTTGCCACACTCTCCCACCTTGAACTTGATTTGCCATTAGATCGTTTGTTCCATAACTGGAATACAAACCTACGCTATTTATTAGGGGTTATTACTTTTAGCGAAGCTGAAAGGACGAGCCATTAAAATTTTAGCGAGAGTCAACTAACCATTCCGTTAGTTAGCGGGGTTAGGGGTGGATAGCTTGCTACCACTCCCACTCGTACGCCGGTGATTTAGCTCACTTTGCTTTTGGCTTTGATGGTGTATGGTTAGTGCTGTTCTCCATCCATCGCCTATTTTTAGACTGCCATTAATTACTTTTGTTTGTGCTTTCTCTTTGAGTAGTGTGTGTGTGTGTGTGTTGACTTCTGCAACCATGAATACTTACCCTGGACTTGAAGGTCGGCGCTGCGGAACCTTCATGTCAGTCGTGGACATTGATCACCACACCATTTGTCCCGCCTGCAGAGGTCAACGGTGTGATAGTAATAACAGGTGTAGTGTGTGTTAGGAGTGATCTACCTCTCAGTGGGAAAGGTTTGGGCAACAGCAGAAGAAGAAGTCAAAACGGGATGTTTCTCCTTCGAAGGTGTCATCGAAAGGGGAAAAACCAAAAACCTCTTCTTTCGCTTCTCGACCTTATTTCGCAGCTCCTGCTCGTTCGGTCTCTTCCGGGAGACTGTCGAGTAGTAGCGTAGACCCTTTAATTTATGGCTAACCCCAGTCCTTGAGAGATGGTGCCGCTTCCCTTTGCGAAGCGGCCTCGCCTCTCTCCCGTGTGAGGCCTTGTCTCAGTCTCCTTTTTTACAGGTGTCGTCCTTGGGGCTTCCAGGTTCACCCACCAATGACTCCTTGCTGCGCTTCATCATTTGTGGTGCTAGTGAGCAGCCATTGTAAACTTTAGTTAGATCCTCCGTCGTGCGTCGACGTTGTAGTGTTGCTGCCGATTCGGTTTCCCTCGTTTCTGTTCGTCCTTCAAGGGCAAACTAAGTCTTTCATCTGTCTTTCCTACGAGTGTTTCTCCTCGGAGGAGGAGTTCACTCATAGAGATTCCTCTGTGAAGGACTGCTGCTTCTAATGCTGATTCCCCGGCTCCTAGAGGGCATCTTTGACACAGGGCTCGCCCTCTGCTTTGTCTTAGAGGTAGCCCTCCATCGTCGGTGTAAAGGCGCCTCATCTTCGCAGCCGTCTCCCACAGAGGATCCTCCGCTTCAGTTGTCTTCTGACCCTCAACCTTCGCACATTCCTGGACCTTCTCCTGACGACAACGCCGATAGTCCTCGGACTTCGGCCCGGGACTCTTCTGTGGATCATTCGCAATCCCTGTCAAAGGATGTTTGCCCTTCCAAAGGGCACATCCCTGTTCCACACCATTCTTCACGCCGACCGGCTGACCTGCCTTTTCCGTTCCTGTCTCCTGTTCATTTTCTGCCTACTCATGCTGCACCTCTGAAGCGTTTAGCTGCGCGCCAACGCTCTCCAGGTCGTCAGCGCTCGCCAGCATTACATCAGCTTCCTCCAGCATTTCAACGCTTCCCGGAGCGTCATAGCTCTCCAGTGCTTCAGCGTTCTCCGGTGCATCAGCACTAACCTGCTCATCAGTGTGCATTCTCGCCATTCCAAGGACCAGCATTTGCTAGCTCGCCAGTGCAACAGTGCTCTCCAACTTGTTAGCGCTCACATGCGCAGCGATGTTCTCCTGCGCATCAGCGCAGCTCTCCAACTCGCAAGCGCTCTCCTGCGCTTTGCACTCTCCGGCTCGCCAACGCTCACCTGCATAGCGCCTTACTGCGTTCCATCATTCTCCTGCACGCGAGCGTTCTCCGGCTTTCCTGCGCACTTGTGCCAAACCTTAGAGCAGTGGTTCCCAACCTTTTTTTCAGGCTACCGCAATCATGCACCTCAAGCCATGACCGCGACCCCACTAGTTTAGTTGTATAAGTATTATTATATATTACTAGTTGTTGGCTGTAAAAGTAAGGGACGGTAAATATCCTTCTATAAGAGAGGTACTATAAGATTGGAAAAGACAAAACTAACATAATTAAATTTTATTATAGCATTATAAATTTTAAGGCTTAATATTAATCAAAAACCCCACTTCTGGAATAATATTTTGTCACATTCCACAAAAACAAACTAAAAGTATATAAATGTTTTCTGTTAAATGGTAAACTGATTTTAATGGGAGCCTTGGGCCTGGATCATGATGCTAAGTTTCTCTATTCGTGGTTCAGTCTTAGAAAGAGGGTAGATAGCAAGGAAAGTGAAGGGGGCCAAGGAACAAGGAAGAGGAGGTGTAGAGAGGAGGGGAGGGGTCAAGGAAGGAGTAACAAGGAAAAGAGGTGTAATATATTTGCAAATCGCAGTAAATAAGACGAAGCAGAAACGAAAAAATCAATGATATACAGTACAGCACTCCAAATCTCGCCAAAACAACAACCTTAAAAACCAACCATATACAATACTCCAAATCTCTAAACAACCGCCAACACAACAACCTCAAAAACCAATGACATAAAATCATCCAAATCTCTAAACAACCGCCAAAACAACAACCTCGAAAACCAATGACATAAAATCCTCCAAATCTCTAAACAACCCACAAAACAACAACCTCCAAAACCAATGACATAAAATCCTCCAAATCTCTAAACAACCGCCAAAACAACAACCTCCAAAACCAATGACATAAAGTCCTCCAAATCTCTAAACAACCCACAAAACAACAACCTCAAAAACCAATGACATAAAATCCTCCCAATCTCTAAACAACCCACAAAACAACAACCTCCAAAACCAATGACATAAAATCCTCCAAATCTCTAAACAACCCACAAAACAACAACCTCAAAAACCAATGACATAAAATCCTCCAAATCTCTAAACAACCCACAAAACAACAACCTCAAAAACCAATGACATAAAATCCTCCCAATCTCTAAACAACTGCCAAAACAACCACCTCTAAAACCAATGACATAAAATCCTCCAAATCTCTAAACAACCGCCAAAACAACAACCTCGAAAACCAATGACATAAAATCCTCCAAATCTCTAAACAACTGCAAAAACAACCACCTCAAGAACCAGCGCCATAAAATCCTCCAAGTCTCTAAACGACTGCCAAAACAACAACCTCCAAAACCAATGACATAAAATCCTCCAAATCTCTAAACAACCCACAAAACAACAACCTCAAAAACCAATGACATAAAATCCTCCCAATCTCTAAACAACTGCCAAAACAACCACCTCTAAAACCAATGACATAAAATCCTCCAAATCTCTAAACAACTGCCAAAACAACAACCTCCAAAACCAATGACATAAAATCCCCCAAATCTCTAAACAACTGCCAAAACAACCTCCTCCAAAATCAGTGACATAAAACTCTCTAAATCTCTAAACAACTGCCAAAAAAAACAACCTCCAAAACCAATGACATAAAATCCTCCAAATATCTAAACAACTGCCAAAACAACAACCTCCAAAACTAATGACATAAAATCCTCCAAATCTCTAAACAACTGCCAAAACAACAACCTCCAAAACCAATGACATAAAATCCTCCAAATCTCTAAACAACTGCTAAAACAACAACCTCAAAAACCAGTGACATAAAATTCTCCAAATCTCTAAACAACCGCCAAACCAACGACCTTTTCGACCGAGTGACCAGCGCCTCAAACGTGCCAACTTCACAAGAACATACAAATAAAATAACAATCTAATAACACAATTATTTTATTAAATGAAATGATAATCGAAACATACAAATTCACAAGAGGTAAATAAAAAGGAAGGGGAGGAGTAAAGATGAGGAGAGGAAGGGAAGTGGCAAGGAAATATTGAAGAGGAGGGGAGGGGGGACAAGAAGGAGGAGGAGACGAGGGCAGGAGTAAAAAAGAAGCAGAGGGAGAAGGGGCCTGGAAAGACTGGGAAGAGGGGAGAGGAGCAAGGAAAGGATGGCGAAGGGAAAGGAGAAAATGTAGGAGAGGGCATGAAAAGTGCCCCTCCTTCTCTTCCTCTTCCCTTGCCCAGCTCTCTCTAAATATGGTGGGGGGTACCATGTGGTTTTAGAAGCCTCAATTATGTACACAGTGATAGGCTATCATCCACTGACATACTGTGGTGCAATACTTCGTGAGCAAGGGAAGTACTCGGTTTCTATTTTTGGCATACCACTTTTTCTTGAATGATTAAGAATTTTAAAGAAACAAAGACTGAGTGCAACTTATGCAGCACATTCGAAATCACTATACAGGTATAAATGCATCAACTATATAAGACGAACAAATAGTAGAGTGTTTCCCGCTGTGGCAGTGCAGGTGGAGTGGCTGCCTGGTTGGATGTGGACGGTGATGCTGTTCATGTATCAAATGCGTACTGCACCATTAAAATTTAGTTTTTTTATATTTATATATGAGTAGATAGATATATTAAAAGTCGATAAATAAGGATCCACAAATACATTTATATTTTTTTCTTTACTGCGAGTTCTGCCATATTTTGAATTCTTTATTTTTATTTTGAGATTTTGGCGACCTCAGGAAAAGCACTTGGCGACCCCAGGGTTGGGAAACCTGGCCTTAGAGAAAGTTCTCTTGGGTTCAAAACACCATAGGCATAAGGAACTTCACAATAGATATTGTGACAGGTCACCGTCACCCCATTCCCCACCCCGCAAACGCATTACAGCGCGACCACTGGGGAAAGGGAAAGGAGGCTCCACAGAAGGGTTCAGGGTCTCGAAGTTTCGATCTTCAAAAGCGGACCCACCATTGCAAACATCAGTAGAGACTGCTCACAAGGGACCTTCAGTCCCTTTCCCTTTAGGGGATTTTTCTGACAGTGCATAAGTCAGCAAGCAGCCTTGGTTCATTGCCATTGTCGGAGCAGTAGTGTGTGCCTTTGGGCCTTCCATGTCAACTCGCTTTTCAGTAACCTCCCATCCAACGGCACCAGCAGACCTACTGCAAGGAACCTTGGCTTCGTCTCCCCTGAAGAGGAAAAGAGGAGTCTCAGACATGGTTACACCCTGTAGGGTGAAACTAACTCCTATTAGGCCTTCTTCCTTCCTGTCTCTCCCACCGGACATTCTCCTACCTCACCTCTGCCGAGGGGAGGAGTTGCGCGAGGCTCGGACTTCCTCCCACCTTTGGAGCAAGTTTTTCCTCACACGGAGAGTTCTCCGCGACTGGGGGTAGTCAGGAGGGACAATCCCATCCAGCCTTAGATGCTTGAGTCCTACCTCCTTCCTCAGAAGGAATCAAAGAACTCAAAGACTCCCAAAGTCCTCTTCAAGGACCTCCAGGCCTACAGGAACCACTAGTCACTCCAGGGATGCCCGCGACCCACCCCAAGAGGCGCTCTCTGGTATGGAAGAAGGCGACTTCGCTGCTAGTCCCACTTCGGAGGGGGAGCAGAAAGAGTCAGAACATGCTTTCTGGCAAGTTTTGACTCTTATTAAGGTACTCAACGGGTTATCGACCCAGAGATAACCCCACGAGAGGACAAAGACACA
Organism: Palaemon carinicauda; assembly: GCF_036898095.1. Taxonomy (NCBI): domain Eukaryota; kingdom Metazoa; phylum Arthropoda; class Malacostraca; order Decapoda; family Palaemonidae; genus Palaemon; species Palaemon carinicauda. Next base: position 143,878,305 of record NC_090729.1, read on the forward strand.
GTCTAAAACCATGTCTTTGGCTCTCAGAAGCCCTCTTAGACCAGTGCAGCTTTGCTCTGGTCTCAAGGGCTGAAGGGTGCCCGGGCTATGATTGCCCAACAGCTCTCCGAGCCCTCCTCATCCCAATGTTAAGGCTCTGCCGCCAAGCTTCTCCCACCTCCTCGCATCCAGCAGACATATTTTGAGATCTTAGACGAGCCTCGTCCATCTCTTCCTCTCCATCACTCTCTGGAAGAGCTCACCAAGGGAGTTTTTCCAGAGAGGCTCTCCTGCCGTCAGGTCTCATTCTCGGCATCTGAGATTGTCAACCAGAAGGTCACGAAGTATGCCATGCAGGCTACTTTGCGGCTTGATCTGTGGTTGGGGACCCTGGGAATCCTGGTTCAAACAGAGGATATCTCCAAGGAACGCACCAGGAAAGCTTTGGAAACTTCCCTTCTCTCAGGCACTCGCACCATCGAGTTTCTTGCCCATCAAATCTTGAACTTATGGGCGAACACCATTCTGAAACATTGAGATGCGGTGTCTGAGAGATTCCATCAGCAGGTCCCAAATGCCAAGATCGCTATGCTCAGGAGCTCCTCTTTAGAGGGATCCTCTCTGTTTGAGCCAAAGAACGTGGAACATGCTGCCGAGAGATGGAGGAAGTCCCACCAGGACTCCCTCCTCCATAGGGCTTTGACATCCAAGCCCTATAAACCACCAGCCCCTCAGCAATCCCGTCCAATGAAGATCATGATGAATGAGACAGCAGCGAAGACAGTGGTGTCTAAAAAGCCCTTTCCGACCAAAGACGTGAAAGGCACTAAGTCCTCCAGGGGAGGAAAATTTTCTAGAGGGAGCGGCCGAGGCCGCAAACGCTAGGAAAGGCATACCCCCAGCTTGTCCATTAGTGGGGGAATGCCTACAAAGTTGCTGAGATAGGTGGATGCTACTCGGGGCCGACCCCTTGACAATCTCTGTGATTCGTTCAGGGTATTGTGTCCCGTTCACATCATCTCTCCCTCCCGATCAGGAATCCAGTGTCGATAGACTCCTTTGCGATGGGATCAGCAAAGGGGCTAGCCCTCCAGGCAGAAGTCCAGACCCTGTTGAAGAAGGGCGCTCTCCAGGAGGTCCTCGACAAGTCCCCAGGCTTCTTCAGTCGACTCTTTTTTGTGAAAAAGGCATCTGGAGGCTGGAGACCCGTCATCGACCTTACAGCTCTGAACAAGTTTGTCAACCAAACTCCGTTCAACATGGAGACGGCAGACACAGTCAGATAAGCGGTAAGACCATGGGACTTCATGTGCACACTGGACCTAAAAGACTTGTTCTTGCAGATCCCAATCCATCTGTCTTCAAGGAAATACTTGAGATTCAGACTAGACAACAGGAAATACCAGTTCAAGGTGCTGTGCTTTGGTCTTTCCACAGCATCTCAAGTCTTTACCAGAGTGTTCACCGTAGTATTATCTTGGGCACACACAATTGGCATCCGTCTGCTCTGCTATCTGGACAACTGGCTAATCCTAGTAGACTCGGTGTTAACCCTTCGTCAACACCAAGACCAACTTCTGAGGCTTTGCCAAGATCTGGGGATCATGGTAAACCTCGAGAAGTCCGCTCTGCTTCCTATGCAGAGACTGGTATACCTAGGCATGATAGTAGACACCAATTTCCACAAAGCCTTATGTTTTATCATTTTATATACAGTATATGAAAACATTCTTTTAATGTTTTTATATATATTTAAGCTTTCATTACAGTGAATGTTGCTGTTTGTGTAAGAACGTAGTGCGGACTCGGCCTCCGTCGCAGGGGAGTTGCCATCGTGTTGATACTCCTTCTCCCTGACAACGCCGCTCTCCCTCTTTACGGGGAAGGCTGGCAGATCCTCTTTGTGGAACACCTTTCCCGTTCACGGGTTGGGTGACACTCCCGAATGGTTTCTTCAGTAATTAAATTGGGATAATAACTTTGTATTTTAACTTTTTCAGCTCTTGCCTCCGCACTCCTTGCTTGGATGGGCCAACGGACTTACAGTATTTAGCTGGCTGAGGGAATGCAGCTTGTCCACTTTCCCTAGGGGAACCCCTTTCCTACCGTAGGACCGATTGTTCTCCTGAGTTGTTTGTTATGTCAGCGGATTAATTAATTGAAATCCTTTTTTTACAGTTCTTACGCTGTCACTCTCCTTCTCACGATGATGATGGCGTAATCCTTATCATGTTTCTGTTCTCTCGTGGGACACCCTTCCGTCCACGGGTTAGGTGATCCTCTAGTGGAAGTTTTTCTTTCAGAATTTTCGTTTGTTCCGTAACTGGAATACAAACCAATGCTATTTATAAGGGTATTAATCTTGACGAAGATGAAAGATTGAGTAATTAGAATTTAGTGCGGGTTAATCACCCATTCCGCTAGTTAGCAGGTTTGCGCTACCCCTCTTGCTCACACACCTGTGACTGTGCTTCACTTTGCTTTTGACTGGCATGGAGAATGGTTGTTACCACTCTTCCTCGCCTTTTTGGACTGTCATTATTAATCTCTACAGTGAACCCTCGCTACTTCGCGGTTCGACCATCGCGGATTCACCACTTCGTGGGTTTTTTCCATAACCCATATATATATACATATCGCGGATTTTCCGGAAAATTCGAAAATCCCGCGAAATCTGAAGACAACCAAATACGATATTTTGTTACCTGTAATTCCATTAATACTGTAATTAGTAATATCTGCTCTTACTGATTGTTAATTGCATTACATATGATATATAATTCAGCACAGAAAGAAATAAAACACAAAAAGAGAATGTGATCATAAGATAATACAGTACTGTATACAGTACGTAGTAAAATTAAATCGAACATGAAACGCAAATCAGATGCAGTCATACCATATTAGAATGGTGTAAGGCTGCTGATGGCTACTATACTACAAATGTAATGGAGGTGCATCTTTTCCATGATTTTTTTGTATGTACAGTATACGTACGTATTACTGCATCCAATAATATTCTTTGTTGCAAAAATCACATTTCGAATAAGCGTATGAGAGAGAGAGAGAGAGAGAGAGAGAGAGAGAGAGAGAGAGAGAGAGAGAGACATCCTACAAAAGAATAAAATACTGTAGCATACGTAAAGCTATTATTATTGTTATTATTATTATTGTTGTTGTTGTTAATAAAATTATTATTGTTATTATTATTATCATTATTATTATTATTATTATTACTGTATTATTATCATACGATAATTCAGTACTGTATACATTATGTAGTAAAATTAAATCGAACATGAAACGCAAATCAGATGCAGTCATACAATATTAGAATGGTGTAAGGCTGCTGATGGCTACTGCTGTACGTACAGTACTACAAATGTAATGGATGTGCTTCTTTTCCATGAATCTTTTGTATGTATACGTACGTAGTACAGTACTGCATCCAATAATATTCTTTGTTGCAAAAATCACATTTCGAATAAGCGTACGAGAGAGAGAGAGAGAGAGAGAGAGAGAGAGAGAGAGAGAGAGAGAGAGAGAGAGAGAGAGAGAGAGAGAGACACACATCCTACAAAAGAATAAAATACTGTAGCATACGTAAAGCTATTAAATATTGTTATTATTATTGTTGTTGTTGTTAATAAAATTATGATTGTTATTATTATTATCATTATTATTATTATTATTACAGTACTGTACTGTATTATTATCATTATTTATTATTATTATTATTAATACGTACGTACGGTATGCGCGAGGTATCTTGTATGAGTTGGTAACCTACTCATCATATACTGTAAGACGGGTTGTGATTGGTTCAAGCGCTGATAGATGACGAATCAGAACTCAAGTTTTGTTATCTAGCCTGTGATTGGTGTTTTGCCATCATCTCCAGCTTCCAGCATCTAGGTTCTCGCGGGCCCGGGTCGTCCACTCTCTGTTCCCGCGTATCGCTGAGTAGACGTTCTTAAGTTTGTGAATCTGTGCTGTGTGCGACCTTTTTAAGTTGAACTTTTTGTCAAATCCTACTGTACAATGGCTCCCAAGCGTTCTGCTTCTACTAAGGCTGGTAGTGAGCCTAAACGCCACCGAAGGATGATGACGATAGCTGAGAAGGTTACGCTTCTCGATATGTTAAAAGATGGTAGAAGTTACGCGTCCGCTGCGCGCCATATTGGCATCAACGAATCTACTGTTCGCTATATCAAGAAGGACGAGGCGAACATTAGAAAGACGGCTGCAATCACCTTTAGCAGATCAGCGAAGCGAGTCGTTACAACGCGTAATAAAACGATCGTACGCATGGAAGGTGCTTTAGCTGTGTGGATTGCCGACTGCCGGAAGAAGAACATAGCCTTGGATACGAACACCATCCGAACAAAGGCTTTGAGCTTGTATCAGAATTTTGCTGCAAAGGAACCTCAAGACGACGACGGCAACCATGCTGAAGAAGATGATGATGCAGATGATCCTCAACCAGGGACATCCACTGATTCCCAGCCTCAGAAACGTTTTTCCGCCAGCAAAGGATGGTTCGCGAAGTTTCAGAAACGCTTCGCTCTGAAAAGCGTTTCCCTGCACGGGGAGTCTGCTTCCGCTGACACTGCCGCTGCTGAAACTTACGCGAACCAGACATTCAAGAATATTATCGCCGAAGGTGGATACAAGCCGGAACAAGTCTTTAATATGGATGAGACCGGCTTGTTTTGGAAGAGAATGCCGTCGCGAACTTTCCTGTTCAAAGAGGAAGCCAAAGCCTCTGGCTTTAAAGCATTCAAGGATCGCGTTACCCTCGTGATGTGTGGCAATGCTGCTGGATTTTTGTTAAAGCCGGGGCTTATTTATAAGTCGAAAAATCCTCGCGCTTTGAAAAATAAAAATAAGAATCTCCTTCCCGTGTACTGGATGCATAATCAAAAAGCATAGATTACGAAGATGCTGACCTCCAACTGGTTCCATCAGTGTTTTATCCCGCAAGTCAGCAAATATCTCTTAGAGAAGGGCTTGCCATTCAAGATCCTTCTCCTTATGGATAACGCTGGTGGACACGCAACTGACCTGTCGCATGAGGGCATTCAGGTTGAGTTCCTGCCACCCAACACCACGTCATTAATTCAACCGATGGACCAGGGGGTTATCAGGGCGTTCAAGGCCCTCTACACGAAGAACACCTTGGCGGACCTCATTGCGTGTGTGGATGCTGCCCAAGAAGATGAGGATGAAGATTTTAACTTGAAGGCGTACTGGCGGCAGTACACCATAGCCACGTGCCTGCAGAATATTCAGAAGGCACTGCAACTGTGAATGCGAGCTGGAAGAAGTTGTGGCCCCAGATTGTTTACGACGACGAGGGATTTACACCTGGAATCCAACACTCTGCAATACGCAAATCTGTGCAGTTGGCTGCCATAATTGGAGGTGACGGGTTTGGCGACATGACGACTGAAGACGTCGACGAGTTGTTGGACTGCCATTCCCAGCCCCTAACTGACGCAGACCTCGAAGACCTGACGAAATCGGCAAGCGAAGAAAAGAGTGAAACCCAGGAAGAGACCCAAGAAAATGTCGAAGAAACAGGCTTAATATTAGAACGGCTTGCCAAGGCCTGCAACCATGCGAAGGAATTGAAAGAAATGTTGCAAGAGTGGGACGAGGATATGGTTCGCTCGATGCAATTCTGCAACAAGGTTGATGACATAATGACTCCCTGCAAGATGCTCTTAGATCGAAAAAAGAAGCAGCGGCAACAACTTCCGATCACAATGTTCTTCCAGCCTCGCAAAAAAGAGCCAGTTCCTCCTGCTAGTACGCCTTCGGAAGAAATTGAAGAAGTTTCCCAGGAAGAAGTTGAAGAGGTGTCCCAGGAAAAGACACCTCCGTCTGAAGAGACGTAAAATACTACCTGGCTGCACAGTAGAACACATCATCAGCTTCATCATCATCATTTCTACTGTGCAGCAAATTCATCGCCATCATCATTCAAGTTTTTCTTCAACTTCTTTCGTGGTGAGTACAGTAACAATCTTTATTTTTTACTTTAATATTCTCACATTCTAAAACTGTATTTGTGCCTGTTTTATAGTTTAGTACTGTACGTACTGTATGCATTAAGTTAAAGGGAAGGTTTTAAAAGTCTACATGTTGTAACCTATCATATTTTTTTTGTTTAAAATTTACATTTACGTACGTAAAACAATCTCTCTCTCTCTCTCTCTCTCTCTCTCTCTCTCTCTGTCTCTCTCTCTCTCTCTCTCTCTCTCTCTCTCTCTCTCTCTCGTAAATTGTTTTCCTGCTTTGCTACGTACAATATGTACTGTACAGTACTGTATGATTTTATATAGATATGGTAAATTATATTTGTAAGGTAACATATTTTGTAAATGCTTTTACTGTAAATACTGTACTGTATCATTATTTATCACTTTCATCATGCGCGTTAAATGCCTTATTTGTTCTGAGCGTGGTTGTTTACTGAGCGTACAGTACTTTATGACGCCGTTGTTTCAGGCGGCGTCATAAAGAAAAACATTTCATTTGGAAGTCCTAAGAAAAATACGTAAACTAAAACATTGGTAATAAAAAAATCAACATACTGTATAATCAATATAATCGATGCAAAAACTAACCTATACATATATGTGTACACTAAATGAGTTTGTTTCTTCATTATGATCAGAGATGAACGTAAACAAAACATTGGTTGCCATTTTTTATCGTGCTTTTTAGGTGTTTAGGAAACGCATGATATAAAATCGCCTTTAATATTTGTGCCTGTTTTAGTTTAGGGTGCTGTAGTACATGCATTAAGTGTTCTGTACATTAAAGGGTGGTTTGTTAACAGTACTACGTACAAGGGAAGGTTTTAAAAGTCCGAATATACATGTTAAATAAATAGGTAAATATGATGTCACTACTTCGCGGAATTTCACTATCGCGGCCGCGTCTGGAACCTATCTACCGCGATAAACGAGGGTTCACTGTATTGCTTTTTCTTTTCAGAGTGTGTGTGTGCCCTCTTCCTGCTAGCAGCCATGTATACCTATCCTGGGCCCGAGGGCCGCTCTTGGGGAACATTCATGTCTTCTAAGGATATCGATCCTCACCGTTTGTGTCCGACTTGTGTCCCAGAATACCCCTGCAGGAGTCTTCCTTTTCGTCTGATCCAAGGCAAAGATCCATGTTCCCTTCCGGTCTAGAAACCTTGGTTTCTTTGTTTCCCCTGAAGCGAAAGAGAGGAGTCCCCGACGAGGTACCTTTTTCTAGGGTCGGTTGACCCCTGTCAGATCGTTTAAGGGGAGGTCAAGTGTGACTTGAGTCCACTTCTCCTCACCCTCCTGTTCTGCACTTGTCACCTCAATTGGTTTTTTCCCTCGAGGAAGAGTCTTTATCTGACTCTTTCTGGCCTTCCCCCTCAGGGGAGGTCCTGCAAGTTAGCAAGGTGGCATCGAGATCCGTGGAGGTTTCCATCCTTCCCCCTATGGATGGCTAGCAGAAGGTTGCTCCATTGAAACATTCTGCGCTAGAAACCTTCTTCACTTCAAGGAGGAAGTCTATGGACTCAAAAACCCTGCCAAAATCCTCTTCGAGAGTCTCAAGACCTGCAGAGGGGGTCAAACCATCTTCATCTTATCACTTCAAAATCAACGACAACTCACCCCGAGACGTTTCGTGGGTGAAAGACAACAAACAAATTGCCAGTCCCTCATCAGAAGTCAAACAGAGGGAGTCAGAAGATGCCTTTTGGCAAGTTCTGGACTGCATGAGGACCTAGTGATGGTCCTCAGGAGGGCAAGGACACAGTCGTGGACCATGTTTATGTCATTCAGAAGCCCCCAAAGACCAGCACAGCTTTGCTCTGATCTCAGAGTCTGGAGAGTGCCCGGCGGTAGGTGGCTGCCCAGCTCTCGGAGGAGAATTTACTTTTTGCTTTAGAGTCAAGGTCGCTGTGGTATTGTTGACTACCCTACTGGGTAATTGGTTGACAAGGTAGTCCAAAGCCCTTCCCATTGTATGATGATCGGAGGGGGAAAAATCTTTCCACACGGGTCCACTGACGCCTCAAGTCCAAGTGGAATCAAGCAAGCGATTCCCCAGGCACCCTGGTTCAACAAGGGTCAGAGGAACTGACAGACCTCAGATGGAGGGTGGCAGACTAGAACCTCCGCAAAGAGGTCATTGTTCTTGTCCCCCCCTCCCCCCCTGAACTGATGCTCTTTTCAGATGCCCATATGCTGCACCACACCATCTCTGGCCTTTGGTCCAAATTAGGAATGTGCCAGCATAAAAATCTCTTAGAGATGGGATCAGCTTTCCTTGTCCTCCAACTGCTCCACCTGTTCTTGGTGGGGCACTCTGGTCCTGATTAGCGAAAACACCATGGTAGTAGCTTTTTGCAGCCTTTATGCTATCTAGCAGTAGAGATATTCAAATGGGTGGAATACAACTCTGTGCCCCAGTCTGCTCGCTTCATTCCAGGCAAGGAATGTGCTTGCAGACAATCTGAGCAGAGTGACTAAGATAGTAGGCTCTGAAGGGTCTTTGAATCTTCAAGTAGCAAACAAAGTCCGGACTTTGTGCAGTTTCCCGACTGTGGACCTGTTGCCGACAGCCCTGAAACCAGGCTCCGCTCTACTGCTCCCAAGTCCCAGACCCCCAGGCTCTATTACAAGATGCATGTGACAAAATTGATGTTTACGCAATTCCCCATTCTGTCTGATGAGAAAGGTACTCAACAAAGTCAGAATTAGCAAGAACTTATAAGTGACTCCGATAGCGCCGCTATGACATCGCACAGAATGGTTCCCGGAGCTTCTGAGGGGACTTCTCCATAACATGATCAACTTTAGCAACCACAACTAACAGCTTCTACAATGCCATAGCTTCGCTTTGACTTCACGCCTGGAGACGGTCCAGCATCTCCTCACTCAGAGACCAGGCTAAGTGGTCTGTTTTCTGTGGTTGGTGTCATGGAACAGGTATCACTCCCCTTGATGCCTCTATTTCAACAATAGCGGTGTTCCTTGTATACCTTCGGGAAGAAATGCTTCTCTATGTTCGCCATGAGTCTTGCCTTTAAACTAAAGGGAGTAGATATTTCCTCCTCGTTGAAACTTTCTCTCCTCATACGAAGTTATGAGATTACTTACCCTCAGTTGGAGGTTAGACCTCCTTGGAACGTGGTTTGAGTCCTTCAGTCTCTGAAGGGAGTTCTGTATGAACCATTACGCCAGACATTAGATCGCCACCTTACTCTGAAGACGGTGTTCCTACTCGCTTTTGCTTCAACCAAGAGAGTCGGTGAACTGCATGGTCTATCATACGACGACTCCCATTGATGGGGATGGGGAGAGGTAATTCTCATCAGCTTCGTCCCTGAGTTTATTCTCCAGACCTAAAATCCTGGGGTAGAGAATCCTAGATTCGGGCCCTTCAGGATCGAGAGTCTTTGTTCTGTAACCGAAGATCCAGACCAACTAGTACTGTACTTTGTCCACTGAGAAGTCTGAGGGGTTACTGTAAAGAACAGTAGCAGCTCACCCCATGCTGACTGTCAGCACAGGGATGGTCAAAAGGAGGGTTAGAAGAACACCATCTCGTCATGAATTCGCAAGGCCTTTGACCTTCCACTTATTCCTGACCCTCCTCCACCACACGACCCGGAGCTCAGGACGTCAGGGGGATTACAACATCCCTGGTGTTCAAAAAGAACTACTTGTGGCATAGGTATTGCAAGCGGGCGTTTGGTGGCATCAGAGGGCCTTTGCCACCCACTACCGGCAAGACGTAACCCACAGGAGCTTGGAAACATTTTCCGTTGGTACTGTGGTGGTTGCATAACAATAGGTCTAAACACCTCAAGCTCCTTGATGGACAAATAGCAGAGCGTTGAGGGCTGAGGTTACCCGAGTTAGTCTTGGGTGAATGAGTTAGAATGGCTGGCTTCATTCTTTCCTTCACCTTCCCCTCCCTTGAGGGAATCAGCACCATGGTACTCGCCACAGCTGACCTCACCTCTCTGTAGGTTAGATCCATTTTCCTAGTGTAACCTAGTATAAAGATTATACTTGTTGCTTCCCCAATATCTCTAGTGACGGTGAATGGAGTAAGGTGTAAGTACTTTTAGATTCCTATTACTCTGGGAACCCATACCTAGTCCAGCCATATTGCTAGTGTCACAAACACACAGCTTACGCGGGCACGACAATTTTAGCAAGTGAAGGAACCCTACCGCTAACGATCTATATCGTAGGAAGAGAACCCCAGGTCAAATGCCAAGAATCAGTTGGCACAGACATCCTCCCTCCTAAGAGGTAAGTCATCCCCTATTAATACCGAGGGATTGTATAGTGCCAAAAGAAATGACAAATTTGATAGTAATCTTTATTTTCCCTCACGATACAAACCTGGAGCTATTTATACAAATTGGCCCGTCAGCCCTGTCCCCCAAGAAATTCTTGCCTGCAAGCAAAGTTGGTGCTCAGCATAGGTGTTTGAGTAGAGTAGCCGACTACCCCCCACCCCGGCGGGTAACTAGGGGTTGAGGTGGTTATTCCTCGCTAAAATCGCATGGCTTGTCTTTCAGCTGCGCCTAAAGTAATATCCCCTATAAATAGCTCAAGGTTTTTATCATTACGAAAAATAAAAATTACAGCACTGTAGTTAGGTTACAGACACAGCCGCGAAAAGGGGATATTCGCGAATAAATGCTGCAGTAGGGAGTGCTAATTCCTAATCTAAAAAGTCATTGCCCCTTGCCAAGAGGGGGTGCCCAAGCTAATGATTAACACTGTAAATACTGCCTAATATTGTTTTAATTTGGTTTCTATAACAGGTTATAATCATATGTACAGAGTTCAGTACATTTGTGCACATGTACTGGACACATTAAGGTTACTGTACAGTATTGTGCTAAGGTAAAGTTTTACCGAGTCGTCGTCATCCCCTTACTGTTCTGTATAACAAAAGTTATTCCTATCTTGTAATACTGTACTGTAATCTAATACTGATACTGTAGTGTAGATTACTGTAACATATGTACAGTAATATCATTACAGTACAACTTAACTGTATTTACTGTAAGTGATCAGCGTTTTTGTTCAGACGACTCGTAGCCTACTCGTTTTCTTGAAGCATGACGCAATTTTTTGTGTTGTATTTTGAGCAGTATGTTACATATATACTTTCTTGAATAGATATACAGCTTATTTTTTAAACTAAAAATAAATATCTCAATGATGATTGTTTCTTTTAAATAAACAAACAAAAACTGTGCATTCAATTACTGTTCAACCGCTGATTCTCTCTCTCTCTCTCTCTCTCTCTCTCTCTCTCTCTCTCTAATAATAGCTTAAAATATCTGATTTTTTTCGGAAGCATTATTGCATTCTAGAAAATTATGATTATTTAAATAGTTAATTGTGCTTTAATAAAACATTTATGTACTTTTGTTTTAAATTTCGGATGTATTTTATCAATATAAGTATTTTGGGTGCTTTGATCAGATCAGCTGATGCCCATACGAATCAATAACAAAGAGTATTGTATTTCTTAACTTATTCAAAACGTCTATATATAGTTAATATAGTATTATATAAGCACCGATGTGTTATAAGCTATCATAATTTTCATATAATACATTTATAACTCATTACAGTATTAGTTCTCTCTTATTCAATGTCAGGATGAAGAAAACTTCAAATTCTCTCTCTCTCTCTCTCTCTCTCTCTCTCTCTCTCTCTCTCAAAACACACACAGTGTAGTCAAATGCATTACATATTACTGTAAGTATTAGGTAAAGCAAACAACAGAATAGCCTACTGTGAATTTTTTTTGTATACTCCGATCTCAAAGAAGACCTCCCTACGGTCCACTTCACCCGGCAACAAATTTTCACCTGGTTTAGAAGACAGTCTTCCTACACACTTTGATAGTGGCCAAATGAGTCAAGGAACTTCATTGTCTCTCTTTCGACATCGCTCATTCATGAGAAGGGTAGTTAGTAGGTAGTAGGTTAGCCAGGGCACTAGCCACCCATTGAGATACTACCGCTAGAGAGTTATGGGGTCTTTTGACTGGCCAGACATTACTACATTGGAGCCTTCTCTCTGGTTATGGTTGATTTTCCCTTTGCCTACACACACACACCGAATAGTCTGGCCTATTCTTTAGACGTTCTCCTCTCTCCTCATACACCTAACAACACTGAAATTACCAAACAATTCTTCTTACATCACTGTCATTGTTCAGTGGCAATTTTTCTCTTATTAAGGGTAGAAAAGACTCTTTAGCTATGGTAAGCAGCTCTTCTAGGAGAAGGACACTCCAAAATCAAACCATTGTTCTCTAATCTTGGGTAGTGCCATAGCCTCTGTACCATGGTCTTCCACTGTCTTTTGGGTTAGAGTTCTCTTGCTTGAGTGTACACTTGGGCACACTATTCTATCCTATTTCTCTTCCTCTTGGTTTGTTAAAGTTTATATAGTTTATTTAGGAGATATTTATTTTAATCTTGTTGCTCTTCTTGAAATATTTTATTTTTCTGTTTCCATTCCTTAGTGAGCTATTTTCCCTGTTGGAGCCCATGGGCTTATAGCATCCTGCATTTCCAACTTAGTAAGTAATAATGATAATAATAAGGGTGAAAGGGAACGTTCAGTTTCATCCATGATTTTGTTCCCAAGACACAGTCTCCAGAGCAGACAGATCCCAGACAACAAGTCTGCACTTAGTAATTGACGATCCAAATCATGTTACTGTACCCGGGATGAGGTTTGAGGCTCTACCTCAAGAGAACGGCAATAGTCCACCGGGGTCCTTTCTTGTCGTCATCACTGGGAGAGATGAGAGGAGGATCACCAAAACATCATCTCTGCTGGATTGAGAAGAGTCATCAATTACGCTCTGAATCCAGATCCTCATCCATCACATCGACCCACGATATCAGGGGCATAGCTATGCCCCTGGCCCTTCTAAGCAGATTACAGTACTCTGTGATGCAGGTTCTACAAACAAGGGTGTGAATGCTCCAGGTGACTTTCACAACCTTTCTCCTGCAAGACGGGACCCACAGGAACTCGATACGGTCACTATCGGTCCTTTGGTTGCACAACAGCTGGTTGTATACCTCAAGCCCCTTATTGGACAAGTAGCAGAAGGTTGAGGGCATTGTTACCCGGTTTTAGTGTGCGTGAATGAAAAGGTTTAACTGGCTCTTATTCTTTTCTTCATCGTCCCCTCTCTTGGGGAAAGCAGCATCCTTGGTTCTCTGCATAAGCTGACCTCAAACCACTGCAGGTAAACCATGCTCCCTTGTGTACCTAATATTAAGCTAATACTGTTGCGTCCCCATACCCTGGCAATGTAGTATTGGTTAAGTCTTGGTTACCACAGTTTTCCTACAAAATCTTGGAATAACTTTCACCTTGACAGTCACACTGCTTATCTCAACACAGCTTACGTATGCCGCTGACCTTGCGTAGGAAGATTTTATCGAGGTGCCGGGACTGCTTATTTTGGGTATACTCAGATAAGGAGCCCCGGGTAAAGCCAAAAGCCAGATTGGCAGGGACGTCCACCTTTCCTAATGGGTGAGTCACCCCTATTAAATAGCATAGGTTTGTATTCCAGTTATGGAACAAAGGACAAATACATAGATTTGTATTTTTCCTAATGATATAAACCTTTAGCTATTTATACAAACTTACCCGCCAGCCCTATCCCCCTTGAAGTCCTACCTCCAAGCAAAGTGAGCTAAATCACAGGTGTGGGAGTGGTAGCAAACAACCCTCCTTAACCCCCGATAACTAGCGGGATGGGTAGTTACCTTCGCTAAAATTGTAATGGCTAGTCCTTTCAGTTTCACCAAAAGTAATACCCCAAATAAATAGCTAAAAGGTTTGTATTGTTAGGAAAAATACAAATTATCTTCGAATTTGTCATTTTTTTCTTTTTGAGAAGCTGATGTATAGTTTTTCCAGCACTAAATACAAACCTCTACAGTGGAGATATGTTTTGGCAATAGCCAAAACTAGCTGTAAGACTTTATGCGAGGTGTAACTACTCTTCGCTAACTAGCAGAAGGGGCTGGGGTGAAGACCAACCACCCCGCTCACACCAGCGCTAGTAACTGAACGTCACGTTTTATTTCCGCTCGGAAGTGAACAGGCATAGTCTTTCTCTCTCATTAAAAACCTTTAACTGGCTTACGATTAAAACAACTGGCCTAAAAGATTAAAAAGACTTTTTCTATTTAGAGTGCAGACCCCTGACTTCCCTTAGGTGCAAATTCCGCCTTAGCAAAGCAATGGTGGCCACTACCAGGATAGTATATTTTTCCTTGCTTCCTTTCCTCACTGGGCTATTTTCCCTGTTGTGGCCCTTGGGCTTATAGAATCCTGCTTTTCCAACTAGGATTGTAGCTTAGCAAGTAATAATAATAATAATGATATACTCCTGCCTTCCTTGGGGCTTTTCGGTCTCCCTGATAAGGAATGGTTTCTGAGGATGTTACAGTTAAGGGCACAGCGTAAGTGCACGCCTGCCTCCCTTGGTGGTTGTCCTGCATCTCTGGAGGTAATGCACCAATAGAGTTCTTATGCTTTTAGCTACAACACTGCTCCTGTTCACCTTCATTCCTGCAGGTCCGACTTAAAAACAAGAGCCGTTGCAGACTGATTCCTCTCGGGGGTTTCCAGCCGGGGATCCCTTTGGGGTAAACCCAGAAACTAGCTTTGGCTACGTTTTACAGACGGCGCTCGATACCAACCTTCAGGTGTTGGGCAACCCACCCTTCCCAAGAGGGTTACTAATTTCCCAGCTACTGTCAGGCAGCCTTTCCTCTTGTGGGAAGTGTTACCTTCAGTGCCCCTTGGTGCTGGATATCCTTCTCGCTCATGGGAGAGACGTTCTTCTCCTGGGAGGTCTCCCCTCACGGGATCACCCTTGGCTGGTATTGAGTTCGTCCATATCTTGCTCGAGCTCTTCGGAGCAAAGCTTCCTAGAGCTTGACAATGATAGTGTTAGGCAACTGCTCACAGCTCCCACCCCTCGCTGTCGTACCCTCAGATTACAAGAAAGGAGTATAATGAGCAATTTTCCTTCAGGGTCGTTGCCGCAGATGCGGATGCCTGCTGACCACTTGCGGTCGCCGCCTCTCCCATCAACGAGTCCTGTACGCTAAAACTTTTCAGAGTTGTCTATATCGTGCCCATTTGGCACAGCAAAGTTCATGGAGTTTTATGAGGCTAGGCCCTTAGGACCTGTGCCTCAGGGTTTCTTCCTGTCACGAGGGAGAACCTGCTATTCTACAAGTTCAGCACTCCCTTATTCGTCTCCTTGCAAGGGTAGTACATACAACCATCTCTGTAGGTTAGGATGAGCATGAGTACTTCACAAAGACTCTAGTCTTGCAGAGAAGTCATGCACAGTGCTGTGCACCCATCCAATGAGCGCTAGTGAGGTGTGTGGGCGAGCTCCTTTTCCTGACAAAGGTCTGCGCGCAACGCTCGTCTTAGCACCCATAGCGAGTTTGCGAAACCCTACTCGCCAGCATGCAGAGCTTCAGCTTGCTGTTGCCTCAAGTACATGCTACTTCAGTAGTGTTTATCTACTCGCACCCGCAGGTGCTCACCACCTTACCTGTATCCATCTTTACAGATGAGAGTCAACACTCGCCTCGTCAGTGTTCGCCAGCGCTCAACGGCATTTGCTGACGCTCGCCAGCGCTTGCTAGCATTCGCTAATGCTCATTGACACTGTGGCAGGATGTCGCAAAAACAACCACCACACCCTTAATAACTATCAGTCTAAAGTCCCACATCACAAACTTTCCCCTTACTTTACACTAACTGGACTCTTCAACAAAAGGAACAGTAAAACTCAATATGGCTTAAAACTGTATTTCTTACAAACTACAACCACAACAAAAAAGAAAAAACACGAATACTCCTAGCTAACTAAACTATCACACTATAATCAAAGATAAAAAGTAAACAGTCTGTTGTTCACAATCACCCTAAGCAAAGATAAATAAAATTATTGTACTTACTGCTATAAAAAACACTTCCAATGAGTATAAAAAAAAAATGAAAAAATCCAGCATTTGGGACACAACTGACTCCTGCTGCAGTCAAATAGAAAAAGCATTTGCGCAAGACATTCACCACTGCTCTAACCTGTCTATAAAAAAGTAAACAAACAATCTCAATTATACCAACAGTCTTTCCCACTACAAACAATCATTACCAGTACACACACACACACACACACTCTTCTCTCTCTCTCTCTCTCTCTCTCTCTCTCTCTCTCTCCACATCGGCATCACCCCTCATATGGAGTTTCGAGTCTACGGACTCTTAGTTGGAAAGGAGACCTCGTTCCAGGACTCCAAACAGCAGAGGTTCACCTGACCATGATGACTGGTCTCCCGCTCGTGACGATTGGCCAAGTAATGCTCGACCTCTTTTCCTGGATCTCAGATCTCAGAATCCGAACCCGTCGGTCTGGGAGTCCTTAGCAGCATAGCCAGTGATCCAGATCAACGGTTGCTATGTCAAAGAGAAACTGAGAGTCCCTTCCTCAAGGAAACTACAAGACCTCGCCCCAAGTATCAGCACTCTTCACCAGATCGGGGAAAGTCGAGAGAAGAATTACCAAGGACATGTTCTCGTCTCGGATTCACAAGGTCATGGACCATGCATCGAATCCATATCCTTCTCCTCATAGAAGAGACCGAGACCTCATAACGTTAAGGGCAAGAATACACCCTGGCGTTTATTAGAATACTCTGTGATGGAGGCCTTGTCAGCGTGTGTGTAGAAGCATCAATTGACCTTTACCACCCACTTCCTGCAAGACGTGACCCACAGGAACATGGAGACGTTCTCCATGGATTCTGTGGTGGCTATACAATAAATGGTTTTAAAACCTCAGGCTCCTTGATGGACAAGTAGCTGATGAGGGAGGGTCAAGTTTAACCATAGTTAGGTTTGGGATGAATATTATTATTGTTATTATTATTATTACTTGCTAAGCTACAACTCTAGTTGGAAAAGCAGGGTGCTATAAGCCCATGGGCTCCAACAGGGAAAATAGCTCAGTAAGAAAAGGAAACAAAGGAAAATAAATTATTTTAAAAGAGCAACAAGATTAAAATAAATATCTCCTATATAAATTATGAAAACTTTAACAAACCAAGAGGAAGAGAAATAAGATAGAGTAGTGTGCCCAAGTGTACCCTCAAGCAAGAGAACTCTAACTCTAACAGAGAATGTCTGGCCATTTCTTTCTTTCATCTTCCACTGTGTTCTATAACGGCACTTATGGTACTCAATAAAGCTGACCTTCACTGTCTGCAGGTAAAACCATTTCTCTTGTGTACCTGGTATAGATAGATACAGTATACTCATTATGTAGCCATACCCCCTGGTGAGGTGGGATTAGGTAAAGTCCATGGTACCCTCGGAAGAGTTCGATGACTCGGAGAACTCTTACCTGGATCAGTCACAGTACTAGTATCACAAGCGCACAGCTTGTGTAGGCCTCGCACCATGCATAGCAGGGTTTTAGGGGTCAAAGCCAAAAGGTCAATTTGCATGGACTGCCACCATCCTAAAGGGTAAGTTAACCCCTAGAAATAGCAGTGGTTTTGTGAGTGATGGACCAAATAACAAATTAGTAAGTAAATTGTGTTTTTCCTAACGATATAAATCTGTGACTATTTATACAGATTGGTTTGCCAGCATCAGACGCCCTTGAAACCCTACTTCCAAGCAAAGTCAGGTTCACAGCCCATGTGTGCGAGTGAGAAGGGTAGTTATTTCCCCCATCCCCCCATTAGCGGGTTTGTGGTTAACCCCCACTAAAAATCTAATGGCTCGTCTTTCAGCTTCACCAAAAGTAATAACCCTATAAATAGCTACAGGTTTGTATCATGATGAAAAATATAAATTACTTAAATTACTTCCAAATTTGTCATATTTATTACATCCCCGATCTCCATGTGAGTTCAAATTGGGCAACGTCTAGGTTAAGTGTGGGGTTTAGCTCCAATTATATGCTTACCTGGTCATCACAATCCTTAGTTCTCACACCTTCACACGGCTTGCCCAGGCCGTTAACTCTCAGAGTTAATTAGGTGACAGGGTGCCTCTAAACAGCTCATTGAAGCACAGAGTAACATCTAGGCTCAGTCACCAGCCAATTATTTTTTTTTTCACCCACCTAAGGGTGAGTCTCCACTTTAAAGGTTTGTATATAGTGCCGGAACAGATGATAAATATGGAAATAATTTGTAGTTTTTCTAAATATACAAACCTGGAGCTTTTTACACACACTGGTCCTGCCATCACCTTCCCCCTAGGAAGTCCTGCTGCAATTGCAAATTAACATTCAGTTACTAGTGCTGGTGTGTGTCAGATGGTTGGTCTATTCCCCTCTCCCCCTCCACTAACTAGCAAAGGATAGGTAGTTATATCTCGGGTAAAAGTCTTACGGCTAGTTTCAGCTGTCACTGAGAAATATCACCACTGCAAAGAGCTTCAGTTGTGTATATTAGGAAAAATACAAATTATTTCCAGATTTGTCCTTGTAGCAGATGAGTAATGGATAAAAATGGAAATGATAAATTTCCTTTTTAAAACAGTTGTCTGATCAAATATACTATATTAGATAGTTTAATTCACTCATTGATCAGAAAATGACCATAAGTTAAACTTTTTTTTTTTTTTTTTTTTTTTTTTTTTTTTTTACAGTACTGTATTGAAATGATTGTGTCATGAGCTTATTTGTGTTATGTCATTGATAGTAACTACATATTTGGTTTTTCCATTTTAGACTCTTGGAGCAGTTGGAGAAGGCCCCTCTATCACATACCCACCTGGTACAACATTTCCTAAGGAACTTCCTCCCCAAAAAGGATTCTATGGCAGTGTTCCTGGATTCCTAACACAAAAGATGAAACAGTTTCAGGTATGTTTAGTTAAGAATGTATTAAGTGATGTTTTTGAATGGCTCCTTGCAATGTGAATTTTGAGTCATTTAAACTACCAAGTTTGCAAATTTGTCATGTTGCCAGAATTTCTTCGGCAATGTATAATATTAATTAACAAAAATCATTCCACAATTCTTTCTTTAAATTCAATAACTTTCATATGGTATACAATGCAATTATTATCAAAATGAGAATGAGTTGTATGGTAAATAAAGGTAAAATTGTTTAAACCTTAGGAAATATTTTGATCAGAGGGAGGTAAGAAGTGAGTAAGGGACTTGAGATAGGTACACCATAAACAAAGTAAAGTTTTTTCAATTCTTTCTTTTAGACATGTATCCATATGACTGAATACTATTTATAGAAATTCAGATGAAAAGATTTTATCGATGCCATTTCACAAAACTTTTTTTTTTCATTTTACTTCAGTTATATTTATACAAGAAGAGAGGTAACAATGCATTGCTGACAACATGAGCCATGGGTTGGAGGAGGTAGAATAGTGAATCTATTTAGGTTGCATGATTACATAACACATGGTATTTAAATGCTTAAGATGCATCAGTTGCCAAATGACTTCTTTGCAGTTGAGTAATACCATTATACAGTACTTGTGATAAAAACTATTACTATATCAATTTTGCACATTTTACTTGGAACATCTCTCTCTCTCTCTCTCTCTCTCTCTCTCTCTCTCTCTCTCTCTCTCTCTCTCTCTCTCTCTCTCTCTCTCTCTCTCTCTCTCTCTCTCTCTCTCTCTCTCTCTTTTTTTTCCTTTTGTGGATTGGAAAGAATGGATAGAAGAAAGTGCTTGTATATATACATATAAAAAAGAGAGTAATAGTAGCGCAGAAGATAAGAGACAGTTTGAAAAGCTTCAAGATTTGCTATTAGAACATAATATGCAACAAATAAACTACATTCCAACAAATAGGACAATGTCCTAGATTTAGTATTTGTGAATGAGGTGAATTATGTTGAAGAAATAATCGTGTATAACATGGGAATTTCAGACCACAATGTCATAGAATTAATAGTCCATTCCAAAGCAAGTGAACGCAGAGAAAAACAAAGCACAAAACGATGGGAAGGATATGGAAAATATAATTGTTCCAACACGGAGTACTTACCTCGAACTACTTTCTTAGGAGTATCTGGGATTTTCCTCCCAACCAACCAGAATTTTGTGTAGTTTCCCCCATCTCCGTTTTCTATAATGGGTCCCTCTGTGGCGGATGGATACTCGCCCTGAGGCGACCCGGGACAGCGTGCGAGAGCATGGAGCTAGGTCTTGGTCATCAGTAAGCTTCTGGTCGCGGCGTAGTTCACATCTCGCCGCTCTCTCAAATCCCGTGCGACCCTTTGTGTCCCCATGTGGTTACCGTGTGTTTACCAATTCCCTTTTACCCTTTCATCCACCTCCTTTCCCAGTGTTCTTGTGTTGCCTGGTGCTTTTGTGCTTCCGTATGGATTCCCAACGCCGTTGCCCCGGGCCTAAGGCCGGTAAATTGTGTGGTGCGTTCCTGTCGAAGCCGGAGGTAGACCCGCATACCCTGTGCTCCTCGTGCAGGGGTAGCGTGTGTTCCCGTCCGCCACGTGTCCGGAGATCCAGTGGGCCTTGTACGCGACTAAGAAGAAAAAGGTGCTGAAGAGGTCGCCTAAGAAGGTGGGCGCCACATCGCCCTTGGCTTCACCTACCGCTCCATCGGAGAGAGGTTCCACGTCACCTTCCCCTACCCAGAGTAGGGGACGAGGTAAGTACGTTGCGGGGAAGCAGCCCATTGCTGCTCCCCATGAGTCCGATGTAACTGATGTGGGGGCTGTTGTTGATTCGCAGGCATGTGGGGGGCCTGCTGGGGGGGGGCGGGAGTGTGCTCGGGAGACGAGGTTCTGGTGCCTGCAGGACCCGTCTCGACCGAAGATCCGGTGTGGGGGAAGACAGGATCGACTCCTTCCCCCGCATTGTGGCAGTGCATTTCAGGTACTTCAGCGCCCGGGGGAGAAGTAGACAAGGAGAGGCAGCCTACAGGTTCGTCGGACCTCAACTCCATTGTTTGGACGGCGCCTAGGACGCCCCTCAGGTCGCCGATGCGCCAAGAGGAGGAGTTCGACGGCTGGTTCGCGTCTAGGAAGGCGTTACGGACTCCCCCGGCGCCGTCGTCGATGCTTCCCGCCCGACTCTATGCAGCCGTTCACGCTGGTGAAGCAGCACGAAGACCCTACATCCTCGGAGGAGGACTCGGTGAGCTCTTCCGTCTCCTCATCTTCCTCCTCATCATCATTGTCAGACTCGTCCTCTTCGGAAGACTCCGATCCCCGTGAGGCGAGAAGGAAACGAAAAAGGTCCCGCAGGAGGAGATCTCGCTCCCCGCACAGCCCTGTCTATGTAACGCTCAAAGACCTCCAGGAAGAGGAGCAAGAAAGGGCGCTCGTCCAGGGACAAGTGGATTCGAGTGACGGTTCCCCGTAGCGAGCTGATCAGGGCAGCTGCCGCTCCAGTATCATCCGCGTTGCCCGCTAGAGCCGCTCCTTCGCCCTTACCACACGAGTCGTCCGCTCGGTCCGCCGAAGCCGCCGACATACGTCGACTTCGCCATACCTTTACCTGCGAAGTCACCGGCTCCACCCTCCCAGTGGAGAGAGCCGTTGCTTCGGCCCGGTAACATGGCCCCCATCCCCAGTCCTACGACAGCTCTGTCCAAGCGCCCTGGCCAACCAGCGGCTCACCATGGACTCCTGGTCCCATGGAGCTCCCTGAAATGGGGTAGACCCATGACGGCTGCCTCCGTCCCGGCGGATCCACCCGTGTTAGAGGTATCCGCGCCATTGGATCGGCGAGAGAGAGATGACCTAGCCTCCCACGTGGCCCCATCCGTGATCGGCGATGCACTCGACATGGAGGATCAAGTGGTGGAAGGCCTGATGGACGGTGGGGAGTGCTCAGCAGACAAAATTTTTTCCTATAGGAAAGTGCTGGCCCTTATCAGACGACACCACAGACTGGACGACCCGAAACCTTCGACAGAGCAAGCCTGGCTCTTGGATCTGGGAAGGATGGTCGACAACCCTGTCCAACAAAAGCCATTGCTAACCCTTCCGTTGGCCCCAGACGTTAAGTTGGGGATAGACCACGTGGACAGGTACGTCGCGGGTCAAGTAAACTCTCTCAGGGCCCAAGGGTCCTTCAAGCTGCTGCTGGGGTTAAGGACCCAGAAGAGATTTTACGTCCCTGATGGGTGGCACTCGGGGCCCCGCGCAGTCGAAGAGGTGATAGCCACTCTCAACCAGGGCAGTGCGGAAGACAGAGCTTCCTCTGCCCCAGTTTGCTTTTCTCCAGCCGAGGCTTTGATGATGGAGGACACGGCCCAGGATATAGTGAACTTCACGTCGTCGTTAGACTGGTGGGCTTGCACCTTAGTGGGTTTTCAACTGTCCCATGACGTGGCAGTACCTTAAAACCAGACGCTACTCCAGGAACTGATCCGCTCAGGTGGGAAGGCAGTGAAGTGCCTCACCTTCCAGTCCCTCACACAGACGGCCAACTGGATCTTACGGAGGAGAGACACTGTCCTCAATAAGTTGGTCCGTAGGCTCCCCGAGAGGGAAGCTAAGTGCCTGAGGAACTCCCCATTGTGGGGTGACTCCGTCTTCCCCCTGAAGGCAGTGGAGGAAGCTATGGAGAGGGTACGGAAGCTCAAGGAGAAAGGAGATTCCAGGCCCCCTGCAGCAAGACGTCCCACTCACAGAAGAGCTGTGCCGGACGGTCCCCACACTTCTGCAGCACAACCTAGACAAGACTCTCCTTCGTCGTCCTGGGGTCAAGCGTCGCAGCCCCCCCCCCCCCCCCCCCGTAGGGGAAGTACTACTCCGCAGGCCTCCTTTACGCCAAATTGCTCTAGCTCCAGGAGAGGCTGTTCTAGCCGCGCCTCCAGGAGAAGGTAGGGGGATGCCTCAAACGTTCTTGGCAAGCATGGCGGGACAACGGGGCGGACCCATGGTCCGTGGCAGTCCTGAGGGACGGGTACAGAGTTCCCTTCCTGGCGGGCCCGCCCCCTCTGATCCCTGACCAACGTGGAGAGTGGTTGGCTCCCAAGGACCCCTTGAAGAAGGCAGCTTTACAAGAGGAGGTGTCAGCCATGCTGAGCAAAGGAGCATTAGAACTAGTCAAGGACCCATCCCCGGGGTTCTACAGCAGGCTCTTCCTGGTGGAGAAGGCGACAGGGGTTTGGAGGCCGGTCATAGACCTCTCGGCCCTCAACAAGTTCTTAAGCAAGACCGACTTCAAGATGGACACTCCGAAGTCGGTGATGGCAGCCTTGAGGGAAGGGGACTTAATGATGTCGCTGGACCTCAAGGACGCATACTTTCAGATCCCTGTCCACCCCTCCAACAGGAAGTTCCTAAAGGTGAAGTGGGGTTCCCAGTCGTTGCAGTTCAGAACCTTATGCTTCGGGCTGTCGACAGCTCCGCAGGTCTTCATGAGAGTCTTCACAACAGTGTCAGTCTGGGCTCATGAGCAGGGGATCCACCTGATCCGATACCTAGACAACTGGTTGCTGCTTTCAGCCTCAGAGGAAGCACTGAAGGAGCAAGGCGCAAAGCTTCTACGGTTCTGCAAAGACTTTGGGATCACCATCAACATGGAAAAGTCACAGTTGATCCCCTCCACCAGGATGACTTACCTGGGGATGGTCCTGGACTCCAAGTGGGGGAGAGCCTTCCCCTCCACAGAGAGGCTCGAAAACCTGGACCGGATAATCCTCCCCTTCCTATCGGACTTCCCAAGGAGAGACAAGGACTGGCAGAGGCTAGTGGGCCACCTGGTATCTTTAGAGAAGCTAGTCCCTCGGGGGAGACTCAAGCTAAGGGCGGTTCAATGGAACCTGAAAGAACTCTGGTCCGCGGGGGAGTCCCCGCACAAGATAGTCACCGTTTCCCCGGAGACGAAGGAGACCCTGAAGTGGTGGTCCAA
This sequence comes from Palaemon carinicauda, assembly GCF_036898095.1. Lineage (NCBI taxonomy): Eukaryota > Metazoa > Arthropoda > Malacostraca > Decapoda > Palaemonidae > Palaemon > Palaemon carinicauda. The sequence goes on from NC_090729.1 coordinate 143,902,250, forward strand.
CAGGGCGAACACCCTCAAAGGGATGCCATTCGCGACTGCCCCTCCAGAGATGTTGCTCTTCACAGACGCTTCGAAGGAGGGGTGGGGAGCCCATCTCCTCGACGAATCAGCAAAGGGAAAGTGGTCTCCCGAAGAGAGGAACTTGAATATAAACGTCCTAGAACTGATGGCGGTTCAGAGAGCTTGCTTAGAATTCGCCCACCTTCTCTGGGGGAACACGGTGGCACTCATATGCGACAACGTGAAGAAGCAAGGAGGGCTAAAATCGAAATCGAGGGAGTTGTGCGACCTCACATCAAAGATCCTGGAATGGGTCGAAAGGGAACACTTTAAGCTCACAGTCAGGTTCATTCCAGGGAAAAGGAACGTCCTAGCCGACAGCCTCAGCACGGTGGGTCAAGTAGTAGGATCAAAGTGGTCCCTACACCCGGAAGTGGCCCAGACAATCATCCTGAAGTGGGGGTCGCCGGTGATGGACCTGTTCGCCACAAAGCTCAACGCCCAGCTCCCCGTGTTCTGTTCTCCAGTGCCAGACCCAGCAGCAGCGTTCGAGGACGCCTTCCAGCACACGTGGGACGGTCTCGACGTTTACGCCTTCCTTCCCTTCGGGACCCTCAGACAAGTCCTCAACAGAGTCAGACGTACAAAAAACCTGCAGATGACTTTGGTAGCACCCTGGTGGCCAGAGAGAGAGTGGTTCGCGGACCTAAAGGAGCTAGCGGTCCTTCCACTGTGGCCGCTTCTGGACAGAGAAGACCACCTTCGTCAACCCCACTTCGAGAAGTTTCACGAAAACCCTCGGTCCCTCCGCCTACACGCGTGGAGGTTATCGAGCGTCTCCTGAAGAAGGAGGGATACTCGTCTAAGACCGCCGCGAGGATGACTGGATATCTGAGGAAATCCTCAGTATTGGTTTACCAAGCTAAGTGGGCCGCATTGACGAAGTGGTGCGCCTCCCAGAACCTCAGGCCGTTGGATGCTTCTATTCAGAAGGTAGCGGACTTCCTAGTTCACCTGAGAGAAGACCGAGGAGTATCTATCCCGGCCATCAAAGGTGTCCGAGCCGCATTAGGTCAGGTCTTTCTCCTCAAGGGACTCGATCTAGGAGCTTTCCGGCAGGTCTCGATGCTCATTACGAGCTTCGAACAATTGTGTTCTCCACGGTCCTCTAGAGTTCTGCAATGGGACGTAGCCAGAGTCCTTAAGGCCCTTCGAACCCCTCAGGAACATACATGTCAAAGACCTTACCCTTAAGACAGTCTTCCTCCTCGTCTTGGCCTCCGCTAAACGAGTTAGTGAGCTCCACGGGTTGTCGTACGAGGTTTCGCACTCGAAGGAGTGGAAGGACTTAAGTTTCAAGTTTTTGCCTGACTTCGTAACCAAAACGCAGAATCCTGCTTCCTGGGATCCCAGATTCGAGGGTTTTTCGGTCCCAGCAATTCCGCGTTCAGACAATCCGGGAGATTTATTGTTGTGCCCAGTCAGGGCAGTTAGGAAATACCTGGAAAGGACAGCCAGACTCCGCCCTGGGATAAGAGCCTGTTTGTCTCCTCGGGCCGGTAAAGAAGGCAGTGTCCAGGAACACCATCTCCTTCTGGTTGCGACAAATCATAAAGAAAGCCTATGACAGTGACGGATCCACGGTGACGGGCAAGCCGCGCCCCCATGACATTAGAGGTCTGAGCACATCATTATCCTTTGATAAGAACATGGCGGTGGGCCAGATTCTGAAAGCGGGTACATGGTCCAGACAGTCCACTCTTACGGCCCACCACCTGAAGGACTGTACAAAGAAGTCTCTGGACTCCTTCTCCATCGGCCCAGTCATTTCCGTGCTCCAACAGGTTTAAGGTTGAAGCCCCGGTGAAGCCCGTGGGAAGTAATTCCAAGCGACACAAGTTCCTTCCTTACTATCCCCCTTGTTCCTGCTTCCCCTCTATTCCCTTTCCCTTTCCTCCGCCCATGTGAGAATCGTTCATTGGAGATGCCCATTTCCGGAGAATTTCACAGAGGTGAGTTACATAGACACTAGAAAATTTTTGCATAGTTCTCCCCGAGTCGCCTATCCCATTTTATTGTCAGCAGAACTTAGCCTCCTATCTAGGTTCAATCAATTAATATCCAGCAGGTCTTCCAGCCTGTAAGTCCACCCCCACCTCCTAAGGTGTAAGTCTCCTAAGAAAGTAGTTCAAGGTAAGTACAGTGAACCCTCGTTTATCGCGGTAGATAGGTTCCAGTCGCGGCCGCGATAGGTGAAAATCCGCGAAGTAGTGACACCATATTTACCTATTTATTCAACATGTATATTCAGACTTTTAAAACCTTCCCTTGTACGTAGTACTGTTAACAAACTACCCTTTAATGTACAGAACATTTAATGCATGTACTACAGTACCCTAAACTAAAACAGGCACAAATAGTAAAGGTGATTTTATATCATGCATTTCCTAAACATGCTAAAAAGCACGATAAAAAATGGCAACCAATGTTTTGTTTACATTTATCTCTGATCATAATGTAGAAACAAACTGGAGGTAGAGCTTTGCTTATTACCCAGACATATTTCCCATACTTTTCCCTTAGAACTACATCACATCTTCCTACTTTAGATATATAGATATATATATATATATATATATATATATATATATATATATATATATATATATATATATATATGTGTGTGTGTGTATATATATATATATATTTATATGTATACACATATACATACCTACATATATACATAAATACATGCATACATATATATATATATATATATATATATATATATATATATATATTACTGTATATATATGGGTTATGGAAAAAATCCGCGAAGTGGTGAATCCGCGATGGTCGAACCGCGAAGTAGCGAGGGTTCACTGTACTCCGTGTTGGAACAAATCACAAATTTTAAGTAATTTGTATTTTTCCTAACAGTACTTACCTCAAACTACTTTTGGGTTATTGCCCGCCCATCCTTCCCCGAGTGTCTTACAGGAGTTCGTTACCATAATTATCAAAAGTTTACTGATGACCGAGACCTAGCTCCATGCTCTCGCACGCTGACCCAGGTCGCCTCAGGGTGAGTATCCATCCGCCACAGAGGAACCCACTATAGAAAACGGATATAGGGGAAACTACACAAAATTCTGGTCGGTTGGGAGGAGAATCCCAGATACTCCTAAAAAAGTAGTTCAAGGTAAGTACTGTTAGGAAAAATACAAATTACTTAAAATTTAAGATTTTTTCTATGGTAAGAATATACTGTAAAATGGTCCGAAATAAATGAAGAATTGAACAAAGACTGGAAAATTTTTTTAGTAAGTTATAATATGCAGGTAAATACGGATATATTATACAAAATACTGGAGAAAGTTGTTGAAAAATATGTACTGAAAAAAGAAAATAAACATCAGACATGCATACCAAGAGACAGAAGGATCTTATTTCAGAAAAATTAGAAAGTGGAAGAAAAACCTTGCAATAGAAAAAAATGTATGGAAAATGATGGAAATAAAAAGTAAGATAGAAAATGCAGAAAAAAAGATTATGTGATCGAAAGAAAATGAAAAAAACGGACTTAAAAGAAAGGACACTTCAAAATATCAAGAAAAACCCCAAAGTACTTTACTCCTATGCAAAAAAAGATGAATAAAGTGGGATTAGAAATAGGCCCTCTAAGAATTGGAGGATGGTTAACGAATAAAAAAAAGGAAATATGCAACATATTAGCAGAAAAATATAAGAGTGAATTCATGCCAAGAATTGCGAATGAGAATAATGAAACAGAAATGAGAGAAGAAAACGGTGAATATCTAATGGATATAGATATTAATGAAGCAGATATTGTGCAGGCTGTAAGCGAAATTAAAAATGGATCAGCGGCCGGGCCAGATAGAGTTCTGGCGATTTTGTTAAAAAAACTGCACACACTATCGCGAAGCCGCTTGCAGTACAGTGGAACCTCTACACACGAACGTTACAGTATCTACATCCAAATTTTCCAACACCTGAAGTAAAATTCGAGCAATTTTTCGACTCTACACCCGAATTTTATTTCGACACACGAAGTAAGTAATTTTCGTCGAACCGGTTGTATCCAAATTATTCGACACGCGAAGTACAATTCGAACACGTTCCTACTCTACACCCGAAGTAAACAATACAGTACCCGTACGCGTAGATGGTACTCATAGCGCCGGATGTATTTTTTATTTCCGTCGATAGAAGGCAGCACTTCGACCTCGGAGGGACCCTCAATTAGCGTGGTTTGGGTCATTCCTCTGTTCTCGTCGGCTTCGTGTGGTTGTGCCCTGTGCGTTCTGCTATTAACTGTATTTTAATCGTGATTTTTTACGTTCATCCTTTACGGTTTTTTACGTAAATCATGGGTCCTAAAAGGCTTAGTTTCGCAAGTGGTAGTGGTGAGAAAAGGAAGAAGGAAATGCTTTCTTTAGAAGTAAAGTGAGTGAACTTGCAGAAGAATATGGCCGAAATATGTCGACGATCTCGACAATCTTGAAACAGAAAGAAGCCATTAAAGCAGTGAAAACTTCTAAGGGGATCACCATCATTTCAAAATGTCGTAGCCCTGTCATAGAAGAGATGGAACGACTTCTGCTAATCTGGATCAAGGACAGAGAGATTGTTGGCGACACCATCACCGAAACTATCATCTGCGAGAAGGTGCACGCCATCTTCACTGACTTGAAGGAGGCGAGCTCTGGGGGTGATGCTGAGGAGAGTTCAACCGAACATCCCTCAGACGATTTCAAGGCATCTCGTGGCTGGCTTGAAGAATTTAAGAAACGGTCCGGATTCATTCAGTTGTTCGCCACGGAGAGGCTGCTAGTGCAGACACAAAGGCTGCAGCTGACTTTGTGAAGAGCTTTGAAAGGACCGTGCAGGAAGAAGGCTACACAGAGCAGCAGGTGTTCAATTGTGATGAAACCGGGCTGTTTTGGAAGAAGATGCCCAGTCGAACCTACATCACTGCCGAAGAGAAGAAATTGCCTGGGCATAAGCCAATGAAGGATCTGTTGACTCTTGCCCTATGTGCCAATGCTAGCGGGGACTTTTAAAGTCAAGCCCTTACTGGTTTACCATTCGGAGAACCCTAGGGCCTTTAAGGCACAGAATATGGATAAGGACCAGCTTCATGTTTTCTGGCGATCCAACTCGAAGGCCTGGGTCACTAGGCAGTTCTTTGTCCAATGGGTTAACCAAGTTTTTGGTCCTTCTGTGAAGAAGTATCTTTATGAGCAGAAATTGCCTTTAAAGTGCCTGCTATGCCTTGACAATGCACCCGCTCACCCCCCCCCCCCCCCCCCCCCCCCCGGACTCGAAGATTATATGTTCGACGAATTCAAGTTCATAATGGTGCTGTATCTTCCACCGAATACCACCTCTATCCTCCAGCCCATGGACCAGCAAGTCATCTCGAACTTAAAGAAGCTCTACACCAAGCACCTATTCAAGCAGTGCTTTAATGTCACGCAAAGCACAAACTTAACTTTGTGTGAATTTTGGAAAAGCCACTTTAACATCGTGCACTGCTTGAAGATCATAGATCAGGCTTGGGTGGGATTAACTCGACGAACCCTCAATTCTGCCTGGAAGAAGCTGTGGCCTGATGCAGTTTCTCCCCGAGATTTCGAGGGTTTTGACCCCGAACCTGATCCTGTGGTGGGTGCAGCGGAAGACGTAGAGGAAATCGTCTCCCTTGGCAAGTCCATGGGTCTGGAGGTCGATGCAGATGACATCACGGAACTCGTCGCCGAACATCACGACGAACTTACTACAGAGGAGCTCAAGGAACTCCATGCTATGTCTGAGCACATGAGTGATGACGAGGAAGGGATCGAGGAGGTAGAACATGTGTTAGGTTCAGCGCAAATAAAAGAGGTGTTAGGAAAATATCAAGACGTGGTCGACTTCATCGACAAATACCATCCAAAAAAATTGCAGGTTTGTCGTGTAGTTGCGCAGTTCGATGATGTTTGCCTAACTCATTTTTGAAACATTCTTAAAAGCCGTACCAAGCAACTTTCTATCGATAGCTTCTTTTAAGAAAACTACGAAGCGAACTCGTGATGAAGAGGAAGGAAGTGGTTCAAAGAAAACGGCAAAGAGTGAAGAGAAAGAAATTCAATAAATTTTAAGTGTAGAGAGTGAAAGTGATTAAAATTAATCATCAAAAAGAAAAAAAGAAAATGTAAAAAACCATATGATATATAAAAATAAAAAAGAAATAGATAAGCTAAGTTAGGTTAAAGTTCACTTAGTGTAAGTTAGAATAAGTTACGGTAGTGTACGTTTATCGTAGTCACCCTCTCTACCTCCTCACCGCCCGTCCGTCTCCTCTCTGCGTAGCAAGACCGACACCTGCGCTGGACTTTCTAAGGTAAAGTGATGCTAAAAACCCGTTTCTTATTTATTATTCCTTTATAATTATTCTTTTTTACATGTCTATTATCTAATTTAGAGTGCATATTGTCATGTGTAATTATGTGTAGTAATTTATTAAGGAGTTATCATAGGTTTTTGGGCTCAACCAAGGATTAATCCTATTTCAATGTATTCTTATGGGAAAATTCGTTTCTACATCCGAACATTTTCTACACCCGAAGTCGGTTGTGGAACGGATTAAATTCGTATGTAGAGGTACCACTGTACTGCTAAGACAAAGTGTAGATTTGAGCGAGATATATGTTAAACCTAAATTAGCATATATAACCCCTATTTTCAAAAGTGGATCAAGACTACTGGCAAGCAATTATAGACCAGTTAGTCTAACATCACATATTATGAAAATGTATGCAAGGATAATAAAAAAGAAAATAATGAATCATTTGGTTAAAAATAATTTGTTTAATGTAGGTCAACACGGTTTTGTACCCGGAAAAAGTACACATACCCAACTGATAGCACACTATGAAAACATATATAAAAATATGATAAATGAAAAAGACACAGATGTGGTATATTTAGATTTTGCAAAAGCCTTTGACAAGGTAGAACATAATATATTAAAGAAAAAAATGAGAAAGCATAAAATTAAGGGAAAGATAGGAAAATGCATAAAAGAATTACTACAAAACAGAAAACAGATAGTGGTTGCAAATGACGAGAAATCAAATGAAGCTCGGGTAATATCTGGCGTGTCACAGGGTACGGTATTAGCTGCATTGCTGTTTGTTATTATGATCTCATACATAGACTGTAATGTTAAAGACTCTGTAGTGAGGAGTTTCGCCGATGACACAAGAATAAGTTGAGAAATTACTTGTGATGAAGATAGGAACTCATTACAAGGAGATCTAAACAAAATATATGAATAGGCGGAGATAAATAGGATGGTATTTAAATCCGATAAGTTCGAATCAATAAATTATGGAAACAGAGAAAGAATGGTACTGTATATGCGTACAGGGGACCTAATAACGAGACAATCACAAACAAGGAAGCAATTAAAGACCTTGGTGTAATGTTGAACATTAATATGTTATGCAACGACCAAATAGCAACACTGTTGGCTAAATGTAAAGCAAAAATGGGAGTGCTATTCAGACACTTTAAAACAAGAAAAGCTGAACACATGATTATGCTGTACAAAACTTATGTACATAGTACACTCGAATACATTTGTGATATGGTAGCCACACTACCAAAAGGATATTGCACGAATAGAGAGTGTACAAAGGTCCTTTACTGCTAGAATAGAAGAAGTTAAGGACCTTGACTACTGGGAAAGACTGCAATTTTTAAAATTATACAGTCTAGAAAGGAGAAGAGAACGCTACATGATAATACAAGCATGGAAACAAATCGAAGGAATTACTGAAAACATCATGGAGCTAAAAACTATATCAGGAAAACTAAGGAAGGCACACAGGACATCAATAATGCAGCGACTATTTAATGCGCTGCCAGCTTATCTAAGAAACATATCAGGAGTGAGCATAGATGTGTTTAAGAATAAGCTCGATAAACACATAAGATGCATCCCAGACCATCCAAAACTGGAAGATGGAAAATACACCGGAAGAAGCATAAGCAACTCTGGTGGATATACGAAGTGCCTCACACTGAGGGACCTGGGAGAACCTAAACATATATTAAGGCTCTCTCTCTCTCTCTATCTCTTGTATGTGTATCAAAAAGGAAAATAGGCAACCATTACACTACAGTATATCAAATAATTTCATAATGATGATAAAATCAATTACTATAGGATATCAATTCTTTATCATACATGCAATATCATCATAACATTCAATTTCAATTAAACTCCAAACAGTCTGTAGCAAGCATTTCAATCTCATTTATCAAATAGAAATACAGCAACTAGCATAGACATTTGGAAGTTTTTCTTTAGATTTCAGTAAAATTAATGTTTTAAAACAGAAACATTATGGTTTTGTAACCTATTGTTAATAGTTTTCTGCCATACTGTCCTATAAATAGTTGCATATTAAACAGAGGAGAAATATATATCTTACTCTCTCACCATTTTGAAAACATGTAGCCTATCATAGGTAGCTTATCTACAGTATTAAAATTGCAGCTGAGATTATTCACCACCACAATTAGAAAAACATTTTATAGCAGCTTTTCATTGCATGATAAATGGTAATTTTCAAAGTTTGAAGTATGAACAAAATTATATATTTTTTTTCTATGTGGTGTTTATGATGATCTTTAAAGACAATGGATTGCCATTACATTACAATGCAAAGTTTCTTAGAATGATATGCATTATAATATAATAAAAACAATGTATAGTATTGTACAGTAATACCCCTCTATGCCGGTCTGACATCTCAATTCCTACTTTGTCATTTATTCTTAAATATTAGATACCAAAATGAAATCCATGTAACAACATTTTACATGACCTCACAGCATTCTCTCTCTCACACAATAACAATAAAAAATAGATAAAAAACAAAATCTAATAAAAGTCTTATTTATACAATTAGTAAATACAGTACTGTATAGACATTCAATATGAAAATATTTAAAGTTTACAAAGTATTCACAAAAATATGATAATGTTTACAAAGTATTCACAAAAATATGATAATGTATAAAGAAAAACACGGTGTGTCTGGCAACATTGCTTCAAGCCTTCTTGAAGGCATACAATACTTTTAACATGACTGAAGCTCTGTTGACTTTGTTACAGTTACAGTACTTCTAAA
>NC_090729.1:143916455-143923955 GCF_036898095.1 Palaemon carinicauda
TACGTAAAGCTGTATACGTAGTACCTTGTATTTGAATTGGTAACTACTACGTAGCATGTAAGACAGACTGTGATTGGTTCCAGTGCTGATAGATGACGAATCAGCTCCCAAGTTTTGTAATCTAGCCTGTGATTGGTGTTTTGACCGCTTCTCCGATCCGCAGCATCTTCTCGCAGCCACTTTGTTTGCCGCTCTCTCGCCGGGTAGATGCTGCTACGTTACTGTGTACAGTGAACCCTCGTTTATCGCGGTAGATAGGTTCCAGACGCGGGCGCGATAGGTGAAAATCCGCGAAGTAGTGACAGCATATTTACCTATTTATTTAACATGTATATTCGGACTTTTAAAACCTTCCCTTGTACGTAGTACTGTTAACAAACCACCCTTTAATGTACAGAACACTTAATGCATGTACTACAGCACCCTAAACTAAAACAGGCACAAATATTAAAGGCGATTTTATATCATGTGTTTCCTAAACACCTAAAAAGCACGATAAAAAATGGCAACCAATGTTTTGTTTACGTTCATCTCTGATCATAATGAAGAAACAAACTCATTTAGTGTACACATATATGTACGTATGGTTAGTTTTTGCATCGATTATATTGATTATACAGTACTGTATGTTGATTTTTTTATTACCAATGTTTTAGTTTACGTATTTTTCTTAGGACTTCCAAATGAAATCTTTTTCTTTATGACGCCGCCTGAAACGACGGCGTGTACGCTCAGTAAACAACCACGCTCAGAACAAACAAGGCATTTAACACGCATGATGATAGTGATAAATAATGATACAGTACATACAGTATTTACAGTAAAAGCATTTACAAAATATGTTACCTTACAAATATAAATTATACAGTACTTGTACGTAGCAAAGCAGGAAAACAATTTGAGAGAGAGAGAGGGAGAGAGAGAGAGAGAGAGAGGAGAGAGGAGAGAGAGAGAGAGAGAGAGAGAGAGAGAGAGAGAGAGAGATTGTTTTACGTACGTAAATGTAAATTTTAAACAAAAAAAATATGATAGGTTACAACATGTAGACTTTTAAAACCTTCCCTTTAACTTAATGCATACAGTACGTACATTACTAAACTATAAAACAGGTTAAAGTAAAAAATAAAGATTGTTACTGTACTCACCACGAAAGAAGTTCAAGAAAAACTTGAATGACGATGGCGATGAATTTGCTGCACAGTAGAAATGATGATGATGAAGCTGATGATGTGTTCTACTGTGCAGTCAATGATAGTATTTTACGTCTCTTCAGACGGAGGTGTCTTTTCCTGGGACACCTCTTCAACTTCTTCAATTTCTTCCGAAGGCGTACTAGCAGGAGGAACTGGCTCTTTTTTGCGAGGCTGAAAAAACATTGTGATCGGAAGTTGTTGCCGCTGCTTCTTTTTTCGATCCAAGAGCATCCTGTAGGGAGTCGTGATGTCATCGACCTTGTTGCAGAATTGCATCGAGCGAACCATATCCTCGTCCCACTCTTGCAACATTTCTTTCGCCTCCTTCATATGGTTGCAGAACTTGGCGAGCCGTTCTAATGTTAAGCCCGTTTCTTCTACATTTTCTTGGGTCTCTTCCTGGGTACCCTCACTCTCTTCCTCACTTGCCGATTTCGTCAGGTCTTCGAGGTCTGCGTCAGTTAGGGGCTGGGAATGGCAGTCCAACAACTCGTCGACGTCTTCAGTCGTCATGTCGCCAAACCCGTCACCCCCAATTATGGCAGCCAACTGCACAGATTTCCGTATTGCAGAGTGTTGGATTTCCGACGGAGTAAATCCCTTGTCGTCGTAAACAATATCGGGCCACAGCTTCTTCCAGCTCGCATTTACGGTTGCAGGTTTCATCTCTTGAAGTGCCTTTTGAATATTCTGCAGGCACGTGGCTATGGTGTACTGCCGCCAGTACGCCTTCAAGTTGAAGTCTTCATCCTCGTCATCTTGGGCAGCATCCACACACGCAACGAGGTCCGCCAAGGTATTCTTCGTGTAGAGGGCCTTGAACGCCCTGATAACCCCCTGGTCCATTGGTTGAATTAATGACGTGGTGTTGGGTGGCAGGAACTCAACCTGAACGCCCTCACGCGACAGGTCAGTTGCGTGTCCACCAGCGTTATCCATAAGGAGAAGGATCTTGAATGGCAAGCCCTTCTCTAAGAGATATTCATGGACTTGCGGGATGAAACACTGGTGGAACCAGTTGGAGGTGAGCATCTTCGTAATCCATGCTTTTTGATTATGCATCCAGTACACGGGAAGGAGATTCTTATTTTTGTTTTTCAAAGCGCGAGGATTTTTCGACTTATAAATAAGCCCCGGCTTTAACAAAAATCCAGCAGCATTGCCACACATCACGAGGGTAACGCGATCCTTGAATGCCTTAAAGCCAGAGGCTTTGGCTTCCTCTTTGAACAGGAAAGTTCGCGACGGCATTCTCTTCCAAAACAAGCCGGTTTCATCCATATTAAACACTTGTTCCGGCTTGTATCCACCTTCAGCGATAATGTTCTTGAAAGTCTGGTTCACGTAAGTTTCAGCAGCGGCAGTGTCAGCGGAAGCAGACTCCCCATGCAGGGAAACGCTTTTCAGGGCGAAGCGTTTCTGAAACTTCGCGAACCATCCTTTGCTGGCGGAAAAACGTTGTTTCTGACGCTGGGAATCAGTGGAGGTCCCTGGTTGAGGATCATCTACATCATCATCTTCTTCAGCATGGTCGCCATCGTCGTCATGAGGTTCCTTTGCCGCAAAATTCTCATACAAGCTCAAAGCCTTTGTTCGGATGGTGTTCGTATCCAACGCTATGTTCTTCTTCCGACAGTCGGCAATCCACACAGCTAAAGCACCTTCCATGCGTACGATCGTTTTATTACGCGTTGTAACGACTCGCTTCGCTGATCTGCTAAAGGTGATTGCAGCAGTCTTTCTAATGTTCGCCTCGTCCTTCTTGATGTAGCGAACGGTGGATTCGTTGATGCCAAAATGGCGGCCGGCGGCCGCGTAACTTCTACCATCTTTTAACATGTCGAGAAGCGTAACCTTCTCAGCTATCGTCATCATTCTTCGGTGGCGTTTAGGCTCACTACCAGCCTTACTAGAAGCAGAACGCTTGGGAGCCATTGTAACAGAAAGTTCAACAAAAAGTTCAACTTAAAACAGTCGCACACAGCACAGATTAAACTTCACAAAGTTAAGAACGTCTACTCAGCAATACGCGGAAAGAGAAAGTGAACGATGCAGACCCGCGAGAACTGTGATGCTGGAAGTTGAAGATGCGGGCAAAACACCAATCACAGGCTAGATAACAAAACTTGAGTTTTGATTCGTCATCTATCAGCGCTTGAACCAATCACAACCCGTCTTACAGTACATGGTGCGTTGGTTACTCATAGAAGATGCCCCGCGCATACTGAACGTACGTAGATTAAGTACAAGGGTACCGTAATAATAATAAATAATGATAATAATACTGTACAGTAATAATAATAATAATAATGATTAATAATAATAACAATAATAATTTTATTAACAACAACAACAATAATAATAATAATAACAATAATAATAAAAATTTACGTACGTACGCTATTTTACGCCTCTCTCTCTCTCTCTCTCTCTCTCTCTCTTTCTCTCTCTCTCTCTCGTACGCTTACAGTACTTATTCGAAATGTGATTTTTGCAACAAAGAATATTATTGGATGCAGTACTGTACTACGTACGTATACATACAAAAGATTCATGGAAAAGAAGCACATCCATTACAGTACACACCATTCTAATATGGTATGACTGCATCTGATTTGCGTTTCATGTTCGATTTAATTTTACTACGTACTGAATTATCGTATGATCACATTCTCTTTTCGTGTTTTATTTCTTTCTGTGCTGAATTATATATCATATGTAATGCAATGAACAATCAGTAAGAGCAGATATTACTAATTACAGTATTAATGGAATTACAGGTAACAAAATATCGTATTTGGTTATCTTCAGATTTCGCGGTATTTTCGAATTTTCCGGAAAATCCGCGATATGTATATATATATGGGTTATGGGAAAACCCCGCGAAGTGGTGAATCCGCGATTGTCGAACCGCGAAGTAGCGAGGGTTCACTGTAACTTTAATCTGTGCTGTGCGTGACTGTTTGAAGTTGAACTTTTTGTTTAACTTTCTGTTTAACCCCTACAATGGCTCCCAAGCGTTCAATGGCTCCCAAGCATTCTGCTAAGGCTGGTAGTGAGCCTAAACGCCACCGAAAAATGATGACGATTGCTTAGAAGGTGACACTTCTCGTTATGTTGAAAGAAGGCAGAAGTTACGCGGCCGCAGCCCGCCATTTTGGAGTGAACGAATCCACCGTTCGCTACATTAAGAAGGACGAGGCGAATATTACAAAGACGGCTGCCATCACCTTTAGCAGGTCAGCGTAGCGAGTTGTTACCGCTCGTAATAAAACGATCGTCCGTATGGAAGGTGCTTTAGCAGTCTGGATTGCCGACTGCCGGAAGAAGAACATAGCCTTGGATACGAACACCATCCGAACCAAGGCTTTGGGTTTGTATGAGAATTTTGCGGCAAAGGAACCTCAAGACGACGATGGCGACCATGCTGAAGAAGACGAAGATGATGTACTGGATGAACCTCAAGCAGGGACATCCACTGATTTCCAGCCTCAGAAACAACGTTTTTCCGCCAGCAAAGGATGGTTCGCAAAGTTTCAGAAACACTTCGGCCTGAAAAGCGTTTCCCTGCATGGCGAGGCTGCTTCCGCTGACACTACCGCTGCTGAAACTTACGCGAATGAGACATTCAAGAACATTATCACTGAAGGTGGATACAAGCCCGAACAAGTGTTTAATATGGATGAGACCGGCTTGTTTTGGAAGAGAATGCCGTCGCGAACTTTCCTGTTCAAAGAAGAAGCCAAAGCCTCTGGCTTTAAAGCATTCAAAGATCGTGTTACCCTCGTGATGTGTGGCAATGCTGCTGGATTTTTTCTAAAGCCGGGGCTTATTTACAAATCGAAAAACCCTCGCGCTTTGAAAAATAAAAATAAGAATCTCCGTCCCGTGTACTGGATGCATAATCCAAAAGCATGGATTACGAAAATGCTGACCTCCAACTGGTTCCACCAGTGTTTTATCCCGCAAGTCAGTAAATATCTCATAGAGAAGGGCTTGCCATTTAAGATCCTTCTCCTTATGGATAACGCTGGTGGACACGCAACTGATCTGTCGCATGAGGGCATTCAGGTTGAGTTCCTGCCACCCAACACAACGTCATTAATTCAACCGATGGACCAGGGGGTTTTCAGGGCGTTCAAGGCCCTCTACACAAAGAATACCTTGGCGGACCTCGTTGCGTGTGTGGATGCTGCCCAAGATGATGAGGATGAAACATTCAATTTGAAGGCGTACTGGCGGAAGTACACAATAGCTACGTGCCTGCAGAACATCCAGAAGGCACTGAAAGAAATTAAACCTGCCACTGTTAATGCGAGCTGGAAGAAGTTGTGGCCCCAGTTTGTTTACGATGACAAGGGATTTACCCCTGCTGAGATTCAACACTCTGCAATACGAAAATCTGTGCAGTTGTCTGCGATAATTGGAGGTGACGGGTTTGGCGACATGACGACTGAAGACGTCGACGAGTTGTTGGACTGCCATTCCCAGCCGCTAACTGACGCAGACCTCGAAGACCTTACGAAATCGGCCAGTGAAGAAGAAGGTGAAACACAGGAAGAGACCCAAGAAAATGTCAAAGAAACGGGCTTAACATTAGAATGGCTTGCCAAGCTCTGCAACCTTGCGAAGGAGTTGAAAGAATTGTCGCAAGAGTGGGACGAGGATATGGTTCATTCTATGCAATTCTGCAACAAAATTGATGAAGACATGACTCCCTACAGGATGCTCTTCGAGCGAAAAAAGAAGCAGCGGCAGCAACTTCCGATCACAATGTTCTTCCAGCCTCGCAAAAAAGAGCCAGTTCCTCCTGCTACTATGCCTTCGGAAGAAATTGAAGAAGTGTCCCAGGAAGAAGTTAAAGAGGTGTCCCAGGAAAAGACACCTCCGTCTGAAGAGACGTAAAATACTATTATTGGCTGCACAGTAGAAGACGACATCAGCTTCATCATCATCATTTCTACTGTGCAGCAAATTCATCGCCATCATCATTCAAGTTTTTCTTCAACTTCTTTCGTGATGAGTATAGTAACAATCTTTTATTTTTTTTATACTATAATATTCTAACATTTTAATATTTGTTCCTGTTTTAGTTTAGGGTACTGTAGTACATGCATTAAGTGTTCTGTACATTAAAGGGTAGTTTGTTAACAGTACTACGTAAAGGGAAGGTTTTAAAAGTCTGAATATACATGTTATAACCTATCATATTTTTTTGTTTATTACATTTAAAACAACTCTCTCTCTCTCTCTCTCTCTCTCTCTCTCTCTCTCTCTCTCTCTCTCTCTCTCTCTCTCTCTCTCTCTCTCTCTCTCTCTCTCAAATTATCATTCGGTCATTAGCAGCAGTTTGTTATCGTTGATTAAACGCCAAAAAAAAAGAAAATAAATTGTTTTCCTGCTTTGCTACGTATGTAGGATTTTATATAGATACGGTAAATAATATTTGTAATAACATATTTACTAAAAGCTTTTAATATCATTATTTATCACTTTCATCATGCGAGTTTAATGCCTTCGTTTGTTTATTACGATCGAAGATGGAGCGTACAGTAAACGAATGGAAGGTCTCCGTTTCAGGCGGCGTCATAAAGAAAAACATTATATAAATGGCATTCATTTCATTTATTTGGAAGTCCTAAGAAAAATTAAGTAAAACATTGGTAATAACAAAATCAACATATAATCAATATAATCGATGCAAAAACTAACCTATACACAGATGTGTAAATGCGTTTGTTTCTTCATTATGATCAGAGATAAACGTAAACAAAACATTGGTTGTCATTTTTTATCATGCTTTTTGGTGTGTTTAGGAAACGCATGATATAAAATCGCCTTTAATATTTGTGCCTGTTTTAATTTAGGGTACTGTAGTACATGCATTAAGTGTTCTGTACATTAAAGGGTAGTTTGTTAACAGTACTACATAAAGGGAAGGTTTTAAAAGTCTGAATAGACTTGTTAAATAAATACGTAAATATGGTGTCCCTACTTCGCGGATTTTCAGCTATCGCGGTCGGGTTTGGAACCTATCTACCGCGATAAACGAGGGTTCACTTTAGGAAAATTAATAGATCATAAGTTTTTATAAAAAAAAAATAAGATGATAGTCAACAGCTAAAGACCAGACAGGAGAACACTACTTGTAACAAGGTAGAAGGAAAGAATTAAAACATTTCTTTAGGATAGATTGATCACCAAAAATCTTAAAAGACCCTCAATAAGCCAATTTTTTGTGCAATTAAAGAAGAAACAGACCAAATGTGTTTTTCAAAAGTAAATTTACATTAAAAATCACACCTAA
>NC_090729.1:143928955-144011455 GCF_036898095.1 Palaemon carinicauda
TCTCGGCGCAGCATCAGCAGACATAAACCAAGGTTATTATCTTTCTTTGGGGTATTTTTTACGTTTTAATCTATTTCTTATCTTATTATTATAGTATTTAATTTATTGGTGTAGAAAATTATTTCATCATTAAAATGATAAAAATAATTAATTTTAATATTTGTTATTTTCGGTGAAATTTCACAAATTTCTAGGATCATCGTGAAAGTCAGGGCCATAGCTCTCTAGAAAAATGGTGTAAAGTGAATTCATGAAAAATGGGGGTTGACTGTAAATCTCTAGGACTTTTGTTGCGTAACTGGAATACAAAACAACACTATTTATAGGGGTATTACGGTATTTAGGGCAAAGCTGAAACGACGAGCCATTAGAATTTAGCAAGGGTTAATTACCCATCCCAGTAGTTGACGGCGGTTAGGAAGGGATTGCTAGCTACCCATCTCACCCGCAAACGTGATTGTGCTTCACTTTGCTTTTGGCTCGGATGGAGAGCGGTTGTTAATGCTTTTCCTCCTTGCCTATCATGGACTGCCAATTCTTATATTCTTATATATATATATATATATATATATATATATATATATATATATATATATATATATATATATATATATTGTAAGTTTTCTTTTCAGTGTATGTGATATGTGTGTGAAGGCATAATACAGCAGGTTCTCAAGGATGGAGAACCTTCCCTTCCGACCTTTCTCCCTTGGGCTTCGGGTATCCCGTTGGCGTATGGCCTTGTGTAACTCGGCCGCCGCCGCAGGGATATCGTCATCGTTTTGATACTCCTCCTTCAGCTGTTATCGTTGCCTATCGCTCTACGTGTTCTTAGAATAAATCTGCTGAGCGAAGGGAGTGCGGCTTTTTAGGAGCTTGTCTTCAGTCTTGCTGTTTCTGAAGGTCATCACTGTTCACTCGTGGGCAGCCGGCAGAATACTCCACGAGCGTAACACCTTTCCTGTTCGCATGTCAGGTTGCACTTTTGAATGGTTTTCTTCATTAATTAAAATTATAACTGTCAGATGATACTGTACTGGTTGCAGACGCGGAAGAGAAGCTTGGCCGATTAGTGACAGAATTTGGAAGGGTGTGTGAGAGAAGGAAGTTGAGAGTTAGTGTGGGTAAGAGTAAGGTTATGAGATGTACGAGAAGGGAGGGTGATGCGAGGTTGAATGGAGAGTTACTTGAGGAGGTGGATCAGTTTAAGTGCTTGGGGTCTGTTATTGCAGCAAATGGTGGAGTGGAAGCAGATATATGTCAGAGAGTGAATGAAGAATGCAAAGTGTTTGGGGCAGTTAAGGGAGTAGTAAAAAATAGAGGGTTGGGCATGAATGTAAAGAGAGTTATGTATGAGAAAGTGATTGTACCATACAATCACTTTGAATGGTTTTCTTCATTAATTAAAATTATAACTGTCAGATGATACTGTACTGGTTGCAGACGCGGAAGAGAAGCTTGGCCGATTAGTGACAGAATTTGGAAGGGTGTGTGAGAGAAGGAAGTTGAGAGTTAGTGTGGGTAAGAGTAAGGTTATGAGATGTACGAGAAGGGAGGGTGATGCGAGGTTGAATGGAGAGTTACTTGAGGAGGTGGATCAGTTTAAGTGCTTGGGGTCTGTTATTGCAGCAAATGGTGGAGTGGAAGCAGATATATGTCAGAGAGTGAATGAAGAATGCAAAGTGTTTGGGGCAGTTAAGGGAGTAGTAAAAAATAGAGGGTTGGGCATGAATGTAAAGAGAGTTATGTATGAGAAAGTGATTGTACCAACTGTGATGTATGGATTGGAGTTGTGGGGAATGAAAATGACGGAGAGACAGAAATTGAATGTGTTTGAGATGAAATATCTAAGGAGTATGGCTGGTGTATCTCGAGTAGATAGGGTTAGGAACGAAGTAGTGAGGGTGAGAACGGGTGTAAGAAATGAGTTAGCAGTTAGAGTAGATATGAATGTGTTGAGGTGGTTTAGCCATGTTGAGAGAATGAAAAATGGCTGTCTGCTAAAAGAAAGTGATGAATGTAAGAGTTGATGGGAGAAGTACTTGAGGAAGGCCAAGGTTTGGGTGGATGAATGGAGTGAAGGAAGCTCTGAGTGATAGGAGGATAGATGTGAGAGGCAAGAGACCGTGCTAGAAATAGGAATGAATGGCGAGCAATTGTGACGCAGTTTCGGTAGGTTCTGCTGCTTCCTCCGGTGCCTTGGTTGACCGCCGAGGTAGCAGCCGTAGGGGATTCAGCGTTATGAAGCTTCATATGTGGTGGATAACGGGGGAGGGTGGGCTGTGGCACCCCTAGCAGGACCAGCCGAACTCGGTTGAGTCCCTTGTCTGTTTCATTTGTTTGATGTTGGCTACCCCCCAAAATTGGGGAGGTGCCTTGGTATATGTACAGTATGTATGTATAACTGTTGGATAGGGCATCCATGAATAAGCAGGTGTGGTTCAGTGCCTTAGTCAGGGCCATGACCCAGTCCTTCATACCTATGTTCCCTTCGCCACCTGCTGAAGCTCCTGGGGTTTCTATTGGGACTTCCTCCGTTTCGCCCAACCCAGGACAACGGACCATGACTGCTTCTCCTCTGAAGGAGTACCTAACGAACTGCCATCATCCAGGGTCAAGCTGACTCCAGTTAGAGTTCCAAGGTTAGAGGTCTACCCTGTCAAACCATTTACCTCTACCCAGCAGAAGTCTATTGAGATTTCTTTTGGCCTTTTTGCTTTAACGAAAGCAACCCACTTTTTCCAAGACGATTCGTATTGTCTTCTGGTTGACTTTGACTTGTATTCTTCTAAGAAGTCTATACTGCCTTTAGAGATCCCAAATCTTTTCTTTACTGCTAAGACGAGAAAATCATGAGATGAAGGTTTTGGGTTCTCTGTGATGAAGCGAAGAGAGTCGACTTCTGAACCAGTTGAGAAAGAGCTGGGTTCGGTAGAGGGACCAGCCTCAGCTTCAGTTCCATCACTAGAGGGAACCAATTGCTCTTGGGCCAGTTGGGGGCCACTAGTGCTGCAGTTCCCTTGAAGGATCTCAGCTTGTTGAGGACCTTCAGCAGGAGATTGGTTGGAGGGAACAAGTAGATCCAGGTTCATTTCTTCCAATCGAGGGACATGGCGTCCGTCGCTACATATTGAGGTAGTTTCTTGTTATCGCTCGTCGTGAAGAGGTCGATTTGCAGTTTCAGGGCTTTTTCCAAGATGAAGGAGAATGAGTATGTGTCTAGGGACCATTCTGACTCTATCGGCTTTCGCCTGGATAGAGCGTCCGCCGTCACATTGCGAAACCCTTGTAGGTGAACTGCCGATAAGTGCCATCTCTTCTGTTTCGCTAAACGAAAGATGGCTAACATCACATGGTTGATGTGGGGCAATCTCGAGCCTTGTCGGTTCAGACATCTCACTATAACTTCGCTGTCCAAGACCAGCCTGATGTGGGCTGGTCTGTGAGGGGATAGTTTCTTCAGCATCAAGAGGACTGCCATGGCCTCCAGAATATTGATGTGAAAGGTCTTGAACAGGGATGACCAAGTCCCTTGGGCTTTCCTTTGATGGGAGTGACCTCCCCATCCTTCCGTCGAGGCATCCGTGTGGATGGTCACCAATTGGGGAGGTGGTTGTAAGGGAACGGTCCTCGTTAGGCTCTTGACCTTCGACCACGGCTTGAGAAGTGATCGTAGTAAGGTCGGAAACGGTCTTTGTAGATTTCTTCGAACGTTTGATGCGTATCTTCTCCAGACTCCTGACGCATCTTTTAGTTGTGCTCTTAGCACTGGGTCTGTTACTGCTGCAAACTGGAGAGAGCCCAGTACTCTTTCCTGTTGGCGTCTGGAGATCCTGTCGGATTTCAGTGGTGTCTTGACAGAACCCGCGATCTCTCCTCTTTGGTGGAATGGAGAGGCGATGTGACTTCAAGTTCCAATGGATTCCCAGCCATTGAAACTCCTGAGCTGGAGAGGCACGAGACTTCTTGAAGTTGATCTTGAATTCCAGATGTTCCAGGAACTGGATCACTTTCTTGGATGCTTACAGACAAGCAGTCTCGGATGCTGTCCACATTAGCCAGTCGTCCAGGTACGCTGCCACCTGAACGCCTTCTAGGCGTAGTTGTTGTACGACTGCGTCTGCAAGTTTCGTGAAGATCCTTGGGGCTATGTTTAGTCCGAAGGGCATGGCTCTGAAGACATACTTTGTCTTCTGTAGCTTGAATCCTAGGTAGGAGGAGAGGGGGCGGCTGACTGGGAGGTGCCAGTAAGCATCTGCCAGGTCTATTGAGACTGTGTACGCCCCTTTTGGTAACAGGGTCCTTATGTGTTGAAGGGTTAACATCCTGAACTTGTTGTTCTCGATGAACTTGTTGAGTGGCGGCAAGTCCAGAATGACTCTGAGTTTGTCCGAGTCCTTCTTGGGAACACAAAACAGCCTTCCCTGGAATTTGATGGACTTTGCTTTCCTTATAACCTTTTTGCTCAAGAGTTCTAAGGTATATTCTTCCAGTAATGGGGGGAAGTGTTGGAAGAATTGAGGAAATGAAGGTGGAGACTTGTTCCATTTCCATCCTAGTCCATTTTTTATTAGGCTGTGGGCCCAGGGAGTGAAGGTCCAACGATCTCGAAAGTGTTGGAGTCTCCCTCCTACCTGAAGTATCTTATTGCTTAGGTGGTCCGGAGGGCTTGCCACCCTGACCGCGTTCTCCCCTGCCTCAGGAGGGGTGTCTTGAGGAGCCCCGTTGAGAACCTCTTCCTTTCAGATGAAAGGTAGTATTTTGCCTCTCAAACCTTGGGTTGAAAGCTGGTGACTGGGCAACCAGCTGTTGAGGAACCACTAGGAAGGTGGTTTGTGGCTGAGCAACCTCTTGGGGCATCGCGGTCATGGTGACTGGGATGTTGCTGATGAGGTCGAGAATGTAGTCTTGGCTTCTTTGACTTCCGCTTTGGTTGTGGACCTGCATCCGGGGAAGACTTCCTCTTTGAGGAGATGCCCCACTTCTGGAGAAGGTTCCTATTCTCCGTGGCGGCTTTCTCGACTACCTCTTTGACCGCTTCTTTCGGGAAGAGGTCCTTACCCCAGATGCTGGAAGAAATCAACTTCCTGGGTTCATGTTTCACTGTCGCGGCAGCAAACACGAACTCCCTACAGGCTCTCCTAGCCTTCATGAAGGCGTACAGGTCCTTTACTAAGGTGGCCATATGCATCTTGGCTAGGACCGTGAGCATGTCTGGGGTGCTGTTGTGGCCTGCACACATCTCTATGCAGTTCTGGAGGGACAGGGAGGCAGCAAACCTCTCTTTTGTCTCTTGCTCCTTTCACAAGAGAAAGTTCAACAGCTTAGGGAGATTCTCGCTGAACTGCTGTTCCGCGATATCTGCATCTAGCTTTCCTACTGAGAAGGTTAAGTGGACCTCCTTCTGTTCCTTCTCCTCCGTGGGCAGGGCTAACGACAAAGGCCTACACTCCTCTAGTGTAGAGCATGGTTTGCCTGCCTTGGCAACAGTCTGGAATGCCTTAATCGTAAAGGGAAAGGCTCTTGAAGCAGGAGCAAGAAAGGTAGGGTGTTTCTTGCTCAATGCAGAAATAAGCGAGTTGGTGTAACCCGCCTTCTTCAGGCTGCTCCTCAAGAGAGTCTGTGCCTTGTCGTGGTCGAAAACCATGACCTCCTTCGGTTCCGTCTCCTCTTTTGACACTGGCTCATGCTTCAGTCGAATGAAGCAGTCAGGGTAGGCATTAAAGCTCGGCCAGAATTTAATGTCGTCCAGGAGAACGGCTTCCATCTTCTCCGAGATGTAGAGCTTGCCGTTGGTAATAGGCATGTACTCCGCATACCTCCAGGGATTGGTCTCGGAGCAGGATGGCAGGTCTTGAACTCTGGGTCGCTTGTAAGACCTTTGGGAGGCGGCGGTCCGAGTCGCTTCACGGAGCTCTCTTGTGATCTTCGCTTCCCGTGCTTCGCTCTTTTTGCGAAGATTCTCCATCAGGGTGGTAATATGGGCCAACACTGCCTGACCCATGGCGTCTAATGGAGGGGTAGGAGCCGAAGACATAGATGGTGTCGGCTCTGGTGCCTGCACGGACGGGAGGGACTCCTCCGCTTCCGACGAATCAACAACGTCTTCTCCTCCGGGAGGTAGAGTAGACTCTTCCTCGGGATCGTCCCTAAGGAGATCCTTCTCTGTGGACGTGAACACTTCAGACATCCTTTCCTCCTGGTGGATGTCCATGCCTTGCATCGCCTCACTGACGTCCGCCTCAATTGCGATCTGGACGCAGAGAGGCCCGGGTTGTGTATGGGGCACAATGGCTTCATTACCCGCTTTGGGAAACAGCAAGCTACGCATCCTGTCGTTTGGAAGGTACGGTCCCGTAGAGTTCTTCTGGAACCCTCGTACCCATTTGCGAAGCTTCTCGCGTGCTATGTCCCTCGACTCCGCTGAATTGGGGTCGCTGAAACCCTCGGCCACCATGGCCGAGCAGACGTTGCAGTTCTTGGGGTCCCAATACCGTAAGGTTTCAGTGGTAATGGCGCAGGCGGCATGAGACCTGCACATAGTGTGACCACAAAAGTTCCTACTCTTGTGGTTACAGTACATCACCTCACACTTCATTTTTGGCTCCTCATGTAAAGAAAGGAAATGTTAAATGAGTATGCGGTTATTTATCACACTTGATAAATAAGTTACATGCAATAATTGTTTTGGTAACTTAACCATTATAGCTTAGGGTAGTAAGCTAGAAAGGAAATAGGAAAGATACATACTTGTGTCTCCTGTCCAGCCAATTGCTGTGACCTCCCCCAATATTGATATTAGAATTTCCTTATTAAAGGAAAATGAAAAGAGAAGGGTTCTAACCTCTAGTGTTAGAATTAGTGCATACTAGCACTGACCCTTTCATAAAGTATTAATATTGTGGGGTAAGTTATGAACTGATGACTTTCATCAGTGTATTTGAAGGAATACTTCACTTCAATATAAAATTGGTCTCAACAATAGGCTGTGAAAGGATACACAGGGTATGTTGGAAAATATGAACTACTATATAATATATACTATAGTTTTCTGCCTGCAGTATGTACTATACTGCAGAAATACTGGCTACTGTATAAGCATATATTGTAGTTCAGCCGGCATGTTGCCGGCTAGGCTAGTACCTGGCGGCACCGGTCCATGCCGGCTGGGTTAGTACCTGTCGGCTACGACAGAGAGAAAGAAAGCATGGAGTGAACGGCTACCCTATTAATGTAGTTTCAGTACAATAAAGAAGGGTGTAGGTATATTATTCCTACCGCCTTCCTCCAGAAAGAGGGTTCAAAAGGGAGGGGGGAACGAATCATTCTAGCTCCCGTCCAGCCACAAGATCTGTTGCCGGTCACTGCCAGTTTTAAGGATGTGGAAGAACACTCAAAGATAAAAGGGGGTCTCCCACCTGCAGCCGGCACAGCCTTTCCCGGAGCCTTGCGTCCGTAGGGGAAAGTCGGAGCGGCTATCCAGCCGCTTATGTAGGAGCCCTGCCGGTGCCACGTTCTACCCGGCTAGCTGGGAGATTGTAGGACACCGGCTACAGACATGCGATGGCTAGGCTATCGCTAAAGGACAGAGAGGGGCAGGGAAAGGGTCTTGTATGTTGTGTCGGGAAAAGGCGGCAGTATTGCCACCATTTCCAAACACAAATGAAACCTTGTTTCAATATCGCCGCCATCCTAGGCAGGAAAAGAATGTCGATTCTTCAGCCTAGGGTCTGCCGAAACAAGACTTGTCTTCTAGACCACAGGGGAGAAGGTGGTTGCATTATACTACCACTTCAGGTGCGGACTAGGGAAGCTAAGCATCCTATGCCTACAACTGTAAGCTGGCAGCAGTCGGCATAAAGACAGAATACTCTGAGTTACTGTCGTAAAACCAAGCCGGGAAACTCACCGGCAAGGGGGAAGACAGAAAACACTAGCCTAGTCAAGGGTTGTCGCCCATGGCGGCACTCAGAGGGAAGGAGGGTTTACCCTTAAATCTCCGAAGGAGATGAGTATCGAATTATATAATTAATTCTAGGAGATATACAAAGTCTGTTGAATTGATAAAACGATACACGAGGGTAAAGGGGGTAATGTATGAAAGTATACTAAAGCGCATAGGCTAGGCTAGCCTAGCGCAGGGCGAGATCTCGGCTACCTATATCACCGAGACTCTAACGTATACGATTGACACATTTAGGAAGAGGAAAATTGTTTGCATGATCATATCTTCACTAGTATAATTTTGCCTAAATAGCTATAATTCATTAAAGCTAAATACCGGGAATGTCGTTCTGCTGACTAAATAAAGCATGCATGACGAACGACAGCGTCCAAAATGACGCCTCCAGTGACCGGCTATGCTCCAATAAACTTTAAATTTATGCTAATTTTATTGTGAGACAGGAGCTAAAAATTATACACAGTAAAGATTAAATACTCAATTTTCCAGAGGCAGAAGATGCTGGAGAATGCATAATAAATCCTCAAAAGATATGATCTAGAACGCTAGATGAACAGGGAGAACACCGTGCGAAATCGCTTCCAAAATAGGAACGAGCGCCATCTTGGAGCCCTGTAATAGTAGGGGAGGAAGGGTAACCTTGATAACGGCTCCCCTTCAATTTCGCCACTCTTCCCCCTCAAAGTGAAAACGCTATTCGGGGTGAAGATTGCCATGTGTCATATCAAGATATATGTCCCCTGGTAATATGCGATATTCTTAAGAGAAATTTTAAGGATACTCGCGCCAGGAGTTAGAATTCTGGAGACCTATGGTCAATTCTCTGGGAGTATCACTGTAGCCAAATGTCCCTTAGAAAGCTGTCTATGGGAAGCTTCCATCAAGACGACATGGCTTGAGCCCAAAAAACTATAATTCGTTATGTTATTAATTATAAATATGATACTAAAATGTGAATATTACATGTATTATTATTGGATACAGTTAAGGGAAATAACAGGGAGAGTGAAGGACGAACCAATATGACAAAGAGACGAGACGGGGATGGGTTAGCTAAGTTCCTTCTTGCACATTTCCTCAACCACATCTACGCTAATTCTAATAAATTAGCGAAATCAATAAATTTGGGAAATGCGAGAAGGAATGAAAAATAAGAAAGGGAATATGTGGAATGAGGAATAGGAAAGAGGTTTAGAATGATTAATAAGATGAAAATGATGAATGACTGCTAGGAAAGAGGGCGAATGAAATTGCAAAAAATAATTAGAATAAAAAAAGTTGGAAAGATACGTTGTAGATGTGTGTGGGAGAGCAAAGTAAATGTACGTAAGGGATTTGGAAAGGAATTGGGAAAAGGATTAAGGTTATAATAATAATAAGTGAAGGACAATAATAATGTGAAGGAGATATCATACTAATACGCATGATAGGTTATATCAGTGAGGTAATTCTGTGAAAGTAAATACTGTAGTCATATCAGTGGGATAATATCGTGAAAGGGATTTTGATGTAGGAAAAATCTATTTTTGGGTGAGATAGCCATGTCGTCCTGATGGAAGTTCCCTTCAGCTGCTTCCTACTGTGTAATATTTCTGGGAGTGATATTACAAGAGAATTACCATCGGGTATCACGGGGTTACAACCCCCGGAACGATTATCCGTAGATATCGTGTATAATCAGGGACGTATCCTAAGATAACCATAGATATCTGCACCCCCAATAGACTTTACCCGGTCTAATCCCCCAATGGGAAGGATAAGAGAGGAGCCGTTACATATCCTATCACCTTTCGGTGCTCCCATCAGGGGAGTTCAGAACTAAGAAATTTTATAAAAATTCTGTTTTGCTCCCAAAAAGGTTCTTATACTGTACTATGATTGCCTCAAATCAGGATTGCATTCATATATTTTCAATGCTGTACTTCTAAGGATTCTTGTTCCTTTAACTGGCTTGAATCCAAATGACTAATGAGAAATTGCAAACCAATATAGAAATGGGTAAAAGGTGAATATAAAGTATTTCATGCTGTATGCAGGAGAATATGTATAGATTATATATACAGTACTGTACATATACTAATACTATACCCTGTATGTACAATATGTACAGTATTATGTCATTTTGAATAATGGCTTGAAATCTGTTTTGACTTGGAGGTTCGTGGGATCTTGTAAGTCATGGGTCAACTGTATAAGGCTTAAAGATATAAATATAAATCTTAGAGATTACAAGAATGGCGAAAATTGGACATTAAACATTTTCATGATTATTTATAACCCCTTGAAATTGCCACCTTAATAAATAGCCTTCAGTAATATGGAGAAACACCATATGATTTAAAAAGTTTTGTAAGAAAAACTCCCAAGCATTGCCATCTTTCCTGAAGTTTGGAAATCTCTCCCTGATAGTGTACTCTAAATTTAAAATTTTCATAGGGATTAGGTAATAGAGACACCTGTAGAAATAAATATCCATGAATACTTGGTACCCTAGGATGGATCAACTCATAACTCAACGAAACACAGACCAATGCCTAGGCGCGGTTGGGTAACACACTAGGTAATCCACTGTACTGCACTACATCGTTTTTTTTGTGTTTTCCTTCGTAGTACAGTATTGTAGTTCATTCTACTTTTCCAAGGTAATTGTACATTATTAACACAGCTTCAGTACAAGGTAAGACAACTCATAAAAAAGTCATCTCCACATCACCTTGTGTATAAGTAACAATAAAATACTTGTTTATATCCAACAACACTTACTGATACTGTAAAGTAAAAAGTCAGTAATTGTTGATGGTTGAAATGTGCCAGAAATTGAAAACAAAAGTACCAAAAATGTTTCAATGAAGTATAATTATCTCTATAAAAGTAAGCACAATTATCATTTTAAAAATCTTGATTTTTCAGAATGTGATAATGTTTTGTTTAAACTAGTCGGTCAGATGACGAAATTGAATGCTGTTTTAAGCCTTAACCTATGGTATTTTGTTTTCAGTACAGTACTGTAAATACACTATTAGTAGTTCTTTTTAAAAGAATTTATGAATATTTTACCACCAGTTAAAAGAAATTGAGATGAAAAATTACTTTAAGAATCATGAAGTTCTGCACAGTAAAATCTGTGTTGCGTCTTTTGATCCTTAATCTTTCATACAGTAACATCTTGTGGTATGATGCAAACCTTAAGTCACTATGCCTGAAGGTATGTGTTCATTGACCATGAAGTGTACACTACATGTATAGCACACTAGTGTACAAGAACTGTAGTCTAAGAGCCCCTTTTTAGAGACACGCTTAGAGTCTAGAGCTTGTCTAGACAATCATAAAAAACCACACACACACACATACACACACACACACTCTCTCTCTCTCTCTCTTTAATCTATTATCCAATCAATTTCTCAAATAGTACCTTAACAAAGTGTGTATGAATCTCTCTTAATTATTTTTATTATTTGAATTTATATGCAAAGGGTTTATCAGTGAATAGTATACATGTGTAAGCTATAAAGTTGGCATGTATATTTGTTGTTTGTTTTCCATTACTACATTGTGTAGGGAGGGAAACTGTGTAAAGGCCGGGTGCAAAGAAGCACGGCCTGTTTGAAAACATTGGTCTGCACACAGCAGTACTAACTGCTAGTAAGAGAAATTTTTATTTAAATATTATAGGATTTTAGGACCGCGAAGACAGAACACATGAATACAGAGGCCCGAGTGTACACTGTTCTGAGCCTTAATTATCGTAACCATTGGCATTTGACATTTTACTACGGGCTACAAGTGTGCAAGACCCTGTGCTTGACCATAAGGGCCAGACACTCTAAAACAAGAACAGGCATTTGACTGGTATTCCCACCAATCATAGCTTCATAAATAAAAGAGTTCGACCAGAACTTTTAAATGCGATATGCACATGTTTTTCTTTTATCTGAAGGATCCCCAGTAAATGTATCCAGAACCA
Organism: Palaemon carinicauda; assembly: GCF_036898095.1. Lineage (NCBI taxonomy): Eukaryota > Metazoa > Arthropoda > Malacostraca > Decapoda > Palaemonidae > Palaemon > Palaemon carinicauda. The sequence goes on from NC_090729.1 coordinate 143,940,886, forward strand.
TGAATAGCTCTTTAGGTGGGTTAAGGAAGTAATGCCATGATATTCACTTTGATTTTATTTCAATATTTTTTTTAATGTTTGCAGACCTGTTAGCCCCTACCTGAAACTTTTACTGGAGATTATTAAAAAATGCTTGAGATTTATGAAAATATGTTGGAGATTCATAAACCCAAGGTAGAATGTCATTTTTATTATTATTATTATTATTATTATTATTATTATTATTATTATTAAATTCGTCCAATAATTCGCAATATATTGCATTTTATCTACCTACAAAGAATATGGATGAATAATTTCATGAATAAACACACCAGAATTAAAGAAAAATACATATTGATATCCATAGGACAAAATGGCCATGTTTATAGCCTGTTGTACATATAATTGCATTATATGTTAAAGGCAGACTATGACAGTGTGATATGAATTTTTAACATTAGTGTGCTTGGTTATATGCATATGTTGTAGACTTAGCTTTCACAAGTGATTCACTGTTTGGCTTATAATCATAGTAAGGTTATGGGTGAACTCATTCTTTTTACAGCCAATAAGTGATTGTAGTGTTCCTTCAATACTAAGATTGACTCTGAGAGGTGAAGTTCTTATTGACAACACCGGACACTGTACAGTTGTTCCAATAAAGTAGATATAAAGCATACAGAACCTCTGCCCTTATCATATAGAAGTAAAATAGAAAAGTAGGAATTACTTCTTCTTCTTTTTATATCTGTTTGTTCCGTAACCGAAATACAAACCACGCTATTTACAAAGGGTATTACTTTTAGCGCAGCTGAAATGACGAGCCAATAGTTTTTAACGAGGGTTAATTACCCCCGCGCTAGTTAGCGGGGGGTGGGGAAGGGTAGCTTGCTACCCCTCCCCCCTCCACCCACCGGTGACTTGCTTCACTTCACTTTTGGCTCGGCGGTGATCAGACGTGTCTGTTCATCGCCTTCGTGACAGCCTTTAATTTTCTGCTTTTTCTTTTCAGCTTGTGTGATTGGTTGGAAGTTGACCTTCAGTTATTTTCTTTTATTTACTATGCGTACATGCCCTGGAGTTGCCGGCCGTCCTTGTGGGACCTTCATGTCGGACGTTATTACGGATCCTCACACCCTCTGCCCTCAATGTCGGGGCCGACGGTGCGACCAGGATAACATGTGTCGTGAGTGCAGGGAGTGGTCTGCCTCCCAGTGGGAGAGGTTTGGCCGTCGGCGTAAGAAGAAGTCCAAGAGAGACCGTTCTCCTCCGGGGTTAGCCTTGAAGGAGGAAGGTTCTCGGGACTCTTCTTCCGCCGCCCAAACCTCCTCCGAAGCTCCCCCTCGTCCGCCTCCTAAGGAGAGTCGTCCGAGTGGGAGCGCAGGCCCTTGTTCTGTTTCCCTACCTTCGGTGGGGGGAGAGGGCGTCGCCTCCCATGGCGAGGCGGTTCCCCCTCCTCCTCCGGGGGAGGTTATTGATAATAATGCCTTATCCAGTGATGATCTTTTACAGATTTGGTCGTCCCTGGGGCTTAAGGGCTTGCCCTCCAGGGTCGCTCTTATTGACCTTGTCTCGTTGGGGGCCGCTGTTAAACAGTCGCCGGTGGTAGCGGAGGTAGACCCTCTGTCTATTGTCGACGTCGTGGTGACAGAGGCCTCCGACGTGGCTGGGCCTTCCGACGCAGGTGCTGTTGCTGGTGATGGTGCTCAAGGCTCTCCTCCTCCTTCTGTGCATCCTTCGAAGGGGGAAGTGAGTCCTTCGGTCTCGACTGCTGCCCAGCTTCCTTCTGAGGGAAGTGCTTTGACGGAGACTCCCCTTCGGAGGACCGATGGTCCCGACGATCTCCCCCGAGGCCGCCTCCGCCGTAAGGCTCACCGCCCTCTACGCCACAAGGGCCTCCCTTCCCCTTACAGGGGGACTAAGAGGCGCCTTTTTGGGTCTTCGTCCTCCGGGGGGGACTCTCCTCGTCAGCCTCAACCGACTGCTCCGCCCTCCTTGAACCTCTCTGCAGACCGCTCACCATCTCCTGCCGGATCTTCGCCTTCTGGAGAACTCGTCACCCGACGGGCAACGGTCCCTTCGGGGCTAAGGGATTCTTCCCTTACGCGAGCAGGGCTAGCGCACAAGCGCTCTCCTGCTCGCCAGCGATCTCCTGCTCGCCGACGATCTCCTGCTCGCCAAGACTCTCCTGCTCGCCGACGCTCACCTGCTCGTCGGCTCTCTCCTGATGTTCGCCCCCCTCGCCAGCGCTCTCCTGCTCGTCAGCGCTCATTTGAGGACCATCGCCCTGCGGTCTCTGACCACCCTTTAGTTCCTGCTGAACTCCCTGCTCACCATCCACCTGGTCCTGTGGCTACGCAACATCGTGCTGCGCGTGTGTCAGAAACACATGTTCGCCAACGCGCCAGCGATCTTCCCGTTCCTGCTCGTGAACGCGCCGCACAACCTGTCCTCTCACAGGACACGCGTCGACCTTCTGCTCGCCAGCAATCACCTACACATGCTGCTCGCCATCGCACGACCCTGCATGATCGCCCGCTTACGCATGCTGCTCCTCATCGCACTACCCTGAACGATCGCCCTCCTGCGGAAGCTGATCACCATCGCACCCTTTCACGCGATCATTCACCTGCGCATGCTGCTCGCCATCGCACAACCCTGCACGATCGCCCGCTTACGCATGCTGCTCCTCATCGCACAACCCTGAACGATCGCCCTCCTGCAGATGCTGATCACCATCGCACCCTTTCACGCGATCATTCACCTGCGCATGCTGCTCGCCATCGCACAACCCTGCACGATCGCCCGCTTACGCATGCTGCTCCTCATCGCACAACCCTGAACGATCGCCCTCCTGCGGATGCTGATCACCATCGCACCCTTTCACGCGATCATTCACCTGCGCATGCTGCTCGCCATCGCACAACCCTGCACGATCGCCCGCTTACGCATGCTGCTCTTCATCGCACAACCCTGAACGATCGCCCTCTTGCGGATGCTGATCACCATCGCACCCTATCACGCGATCATTCACCTACACATGCTGCTCGCCATCGCTTACCATCACGCGGTCATTATCGCCAGTGATCTTCTTCACCTACGCGGCAGCACGATCCCTCGCCATCGCGCCATCGCTTGCGTTCGTCGCCTCGGACACGTGTTCATTTACCTGCCCACCCTCACGCCCACTCGCCTGCGCGCCCGCGCGACCGCTCGCCTGCGCGCCCGCGCGATCACCCGCGCGACCATTCGCCTTTGCGCGACCGTTCGCCCTCGCGCGACCATAGTTCGCGGCGAATTCCACAGCCGGTGGTAGCAGCAGGGACGCGTGCTCCTAGACGGCACTCGGGATCACCTCCATCCAAGCACAGGTTGGTAGTGCAGGACGAAGACAGGTCAGTACAGCATTCTTCCCCACCTTCTTTTCAGGCAGGTACCGTCGTGTCCACTCCAAAGGATCGCCCGATCCCTTTCACCTTAGCGAGGATTTCGGACTCTGTGTCCTTGGAGCAGCAGACTTGGTTTGGTCCGCTGGCACGGGCGTTAGTGAGGGTTATGAAACCAGCACTCGCCGGCCAGGGTAACAAACCAGCGGCTGTCTCTCCTACGCTGAAGAGAAAGAGAGGAGTGGACTTCATGGTGACTTCCCCCAGGGCGAAGTTGGTTCCCAAGAGGTCGGTCTCGAGGGTCCCCTCTCCTGCACGAGTACTCTCTCCTTCTCCCGTGGACGAGGCCTTTCCGTCCTCAGGTGAGTCCAGTGGGGCGGTAGTCTTCCCCTCGGCACCAGGGGGGGAGACTTCGCTTCAGGCAGGAGAATCGTCTCGTGAGGAAGGGGCCCCTCGAACCTCGTTGTTGGGATCCTGTATCCCTCCCAGGAGGGAACCCAAGGATTCCAAGACCATCCCTAAATCCTCTGCAAGGATTCGTCAGGAACCCACGACTACCCAGGGGAATGTCCACGTATCACCCCAGGAAGAGATTCCTGGGGCAGGAGACTTAGCTGCCAGCCCGCAGGGAGGAGAACAGCAAGAGTCCGAACATGCCTTCTGGCAGGTCCTAAGCCTGATAAGGCAACTTAACAGTCTTACGGATCCAGTCATCCCCCCCCCGTGAAGGCAAAGACACGATTCTGGATGAAGTGTTTGACGTTCGGAAGGCCCCTAAGACCAGTGCAGCTCTGCCCTGGTCTCGGGGGCTGAAGAGTGCCAGAGCTAGGGCCAATGCTCAGCTCGCACTTCTTGCCTCCTCCAGTCGTTCCACTGCCGGGAACAAACTCATCCCTCCTCCTCGCCTTCAGCAGAGGAGGTATTTCGAGATCCTGGGTGAGCACAACCTCGCTCTTCCTCTCCATCACTCTGTGGAGGAGCTGGCGAAGGGAGTTCCCTTGGAGAAACTCTCTGCCCGGCAGGTGTCGTTCTCGGCGGCAGAGATCCTTAACCACGAGAAGGTCGCTAAGTGTGCCATGCAGGCCACTTCATGGCTGGACTTCTGGTTAGGATCTCTGGGCATCCTATTGCGATCGGAGGACTTGTCCAAGGAGACCAATAGGAAGGCCCTAGAGACCTTCTTGCTCTCGGGCACCCGCTCCATCGAGTTTTTGGCGCACCAGGTTACCACCCTGTGGGCCAACTCGGTGTTGAAGCGTCGCGATGCTGTGTCCGAGAGATTCCATCCGAAGGTCCCCGCCGTAGATGTGTGTAGGCTCCGACATGCCTCCCTCCTGGGGGAGAGCCTGTTTGAGCCTCAAGACTTGGAGCGAACGGCTGAGAGGTGGAGGAAATCCAGCACGGACTCCCTCCTCCACAGGGCCCTTACAACTCGGCCCTATAAGCCTCCAGCCCCGCCACAACAGCAGCAACAGCCTCGTAAGGCTCCCAAACAGGCACCGGCAGCTAAGAAAGTGGTGTCTAAGCCCCAGCCCTTTCCAGCCAAGGTCAAGAGGGGCGGTAAGTCCTCCAGGGGAGGCAAGACTTCTAGGGGTGGCGGCCGCGGCCGCAAGCCCTAGGGGTGGCAGTCCCCCTGCGTGTCCACCTGTGGGGGGATGCCTTCAGCGTTGCGTCCGCAGGTGGCAACATCACGGGGCCGATGCTTGGATGGTCTCAGTGATCGGCCAAGGTTATCGCGTCCCGTTCACGTCATCTCAACCTCCCCTGACAGCGAATCCAGTGTCGTTGAGCTCCTATGCCATGGGATCGGCAAAGGGGCTGGCCCTTCAGGCCGAAGTCGAGACCATGTTCGAGAAGGGTGCTCTCCAGGAGGTCGTGGACGGCTCTCCAGGCTTCTTCAGTCGACTCTTTCTTGTAAAGAAGGCTACTGGAGGCTGGAGACCCGTCATCGATCTCTCGGCTCTGAACAGGTTTGTCAAACAAACCCGGTTCAGCATGGAGACAGCAGACACGGTCAGACTTGCGGTGAGACCACAAGACTTCATGTGTACACTGGATCTAAAGGATGCGTACTTCCAGATCCCAATCCATCCGTCTTCCAGGAAGTACCTGAGATTCTGCCTAGACAACAAGATCTACCAGTTCAAGGTGCTGTGTTTCGGTCTCTCCACAGCTTCTCAGGTGTTCACCAGAGTGTTCACCCTGATTTCGACTTGGGCGCACAGGAACGGCATTCATCTCCTTCGTTACCTAGACGATTGGCTGATCCTAGCAGACTCGGAGTCGACCCTTCTTCGACACCAAGACAGGCTTCTAGATCTTTGCCAGGATCTGGGGATCGTGGTAAACCTCGAGAAGTCCTCTCTGCAGCCGTCCCAACGACTGGTTTATCTAGGCATGCTAATAGACACCAATCTCCACAAAGCCTTTCCATCAGACGACCGGATAGCAAGGCTGAGGAGGGTGGCGGAACCTTTCCTCAGGCGAAAAGAACTCCCCGCCCAATCGTGGTTGCGTCTCTTAGGCCACCTATCCTCCCTGGCCCGTCTGGTTCCAAACAGCCGCCTCAGGATGAGATCCCTTCAATGGCGGCTCAAGTCCCGGTGGAATCAAGGATCCGATTCCCCGGACATTCTGATCCCAATGGGGTCTCTGGAACAGACGGACTTGCGGTGGTGGCTGGCCGACGAGAACCTGCGAAAGGGAGTGAGTCTTCTCGTCCTCCCCCCGGAATTGACTCTGTTTTCGGACGCGTCAAAAGAAGGGTGGGGGGCGCACGTTCTGAACCAGAGGGCCTCAGGCCTTTGGTCAGAATCAGAAAAGTGCCTACACATCAACCTGCTAGAATTGAAGGCCGTCTTTCTGGCCCTTCAACAGTTCCAACGGTTCCTGGCGGGTCACTCCGTGGTGGTGATGAGCGACAACACCACGGTAGTGGCTTATATCAACAAGCAGGGAGGCACTTTTTCGCAACAGCTATCCCATCTTGCAATAGAGACTCTGAGGTGGACCGAAACCCACTCGATAACACTATCAGCTCGCTTCATTCCTGGCAAGAGGAATGTGCTCGCCGACAGTCTGAGCAGGGCTTCGCAGATAGTGAATACCGAGTGGTCTTTGGATCCTCAGATAGCCAACAAAGTCCTGACTTTGTGGGGTTCCCGACGGTGGACTTGTTCGCGACAGCCTTGAACTTCAAGCTGCCCCTGTACTGCTCACCAGTCCCGGACCCCAAGGCACTCTGGCAAGATGCTTTCCAGCAACGGTGGGACAACATCGACGTGTACGCCTTCCCACCATTCTGTCTGATGAGAAGGGTGCTCAACAGGACCAGACTATCGGTCAACTGTTCCATGACTCTAGTAGCTCCGCTATGGCATCACGCGGAATGGTTTCCGGACCTTCTGCAACTCCTGACGGAACTCCCAAGGGAGCTTCCTCCACGACACGAGCTTCTCAGACAACCCCACTCCGGTGTCCCTCACAGGGCCGTAGCCTCGCTTCGGCTTCACGCCTGGAGACTATCCAGCGTCTCCTCGCGGAGAGAGGCTTTTCGCAACAGGTTGCGGAGAGAATGTCTCGGCACCTGCGAAGGTCCTCTGAGGGAGTCTACCAAGCGAAGTGGAGAGTCTTTTGTGGTTGGTGTCGTGGAAGGGGTATCTCTCCACTCGATGCCACTATTCCAGCAATAGCGGACTTCCTTGTGTATCTGCGAGAAGAAATGCGCCTTTCTGTCTCGGCAGTGAAAGGCTATCGCTCAGCCTTAAGCTTGGCCTTCAGATTGAAGGGCGTGGATATTTCTTCATTGCTAGAACTCTCTTTACTTATACGTAGCTATGAGCTTACCTGCCCCCAGTCGGAAGTGAGACCCCCTCCTTGGAACGTGGTTCGAGTCCTCAGGTCTCTCAAGAGACCTCCCTTCGAGCCATTACGCCAGGCCTCCGATCGCCACCTGTCTTGGAAGACGGCTTTCCTACTCGCCTTGGCCTCGGCCAAGCGAGTTAGTGAACTTCATGGTCTCTCGTACGACATCGCCCATTCAAGGGGATGGGGGGAGGTAACGTTCAGGTTCGTCCCTGAGTTTGTGGCCAAGACTCAGAATCCTGGAGTGCCGGATCCTCGGTTCGACTCTTTCAGGATCGCGAGTCTCCGTTCTGTAACAAACGACCCAGACCAGCTGCTACTATGCCCAGTGAGGTGTCTGAGGTACTACTTGAAGAGAACGGCTGCAGTCCGTCCTCATGTGCGAGCTTTGTTTGTGAGCACAGGCAGGACAAAGAGGAGGGTCACCAGGAACACCATCTCTGCTTGGATTCGAAGGGTTATCCACCATGCCCTGAATCCTGACCCTCCTCCGTCACGTCGCCCTCGGGCCCACGATGTCAGGGGTATTGCTACATCCCTGGCCTTCAAGAGAAACTTCTCTGTGACGCAGGTACTTCAAGCTGGGGTCTGGAAGCGTCAAACGACCTTCACAGCCCACTACCTGCAAGACGTGACCCACAGGAGCCTCGATACGTTCTCTATCGGCCCTGTGGTGGCTGCACAACAGCTGGTCTAACCTCAGGCTCCTTTTTGGACAAGTAGCAGTAGGTTGAGGGCGTTGTTACCCGGTCTTAGTCTGTGTGAATGAAAGAGTATGTCTGACCCTTACTTCTTTCTTCATTCTCCCCTCTCTTGGGGAAGCAGCATCCTGGTCCTCGCATAGTTGACCTCGACCTCTGCAGGTAACCCATGCTTCTTTGTGCTCCAAGTATTAAGCTTAATACTGTTGCGTCTCCCATACCCTGACGAGGTGGTATGGGGAACGTTCTATCCTAGAATTCCTATCTGAAGGTCTCAAGGTCAACTTCATAGGACGAGTCACACTCTCCTCCGCACACTACTTATGTAGGCCACTCGTTCCTAGCGATGCTAGGAACCTGTGAGGTACAGGGGCTCCCTCTCTCTAGTGCTGCTCACTGAGGGATCGAGCCCCCGGGCAAGCCGAAGTCAGTAAGGCTGGGGACTTTCCACCCTTCCTAAGGGGTAAGTCATCCTTTGTAAATAGCGTGGTTTGTATTTTGGTTACGGAACAAATGACAAATTCGAAGATAATTTGTATTTTTCCTAACCATACAAACCTTAGCTATTTACACATATGTGCCCGCCATCCCTGACCCCCAAGTCAAGTCCTACCTCTAAGTGAAGTGAAGCGAAGCAAGTCACCGGTGTGTGGAGCTGGGGAGGGGTAGCAAGCTACCCTTCTCCACCCCCCGCTAACTAGCGCGGGGGTAATTAACCCTCGTTAAAAACTATTGGCTCGTCATTTCAGCTGCGCTAAAAGTAATACCCTTTGTAAATAGCTAAGGTTTGTATGGTTAGGAAAAATACAAATTATCTTCGAATTTGTCATTTTTATATGCTTTCTTTCCTCTCTTTACATAAGAAGGAATTACGACGATATTGTCTTTTCATCACCCTAAAAAATGGCAAAGAAAATTATGAAATATTATACATATGGTACCATTAAATTGTGTCTTTCATTCTCCTTTCTTCCTTCCATTTCTTTTTATTATTGTTTTTATTTAATTTACGTTCCTTTTCTTTGCCTCTACCACTCGTTATGTAAACCATTTGCTCACCTTGGAGGAGTAAGCTATCATACCAGACACTGTCCTCACGCTAGATTGCCCCTTCCCAGCCTTCCCCTTTCCTACACTATACACAACCCCTTTTTTCTTGATATGATTGTTAAATATTTTTATTAAAATATTCCTGAAAATAATTATGTTTACTAAAAGATAAGGATTAGGGCCAATTATAGACTCAAAAAAGTGTGGGAGATTTAATCCAAATGTGGGAGAATCGAGTGGCATTGCAGAATGTGGGAAGTATTTTCAAAATTAGGGAGACTCACAGGATACAGGAGTGTTGGTAGGTCTGTTTATTCTTACGCAGATAAAAACCTCTGTATCATTTATTTAGGATTACTATTAATCATGTTTTCTATGACTGGCTAATCAAAATTTGATTGATTGCATCATGTTTCGTGCTCGGTAAATGCAGCGCATGGCCAAGGAGCAAGTGGGAGGTTGCTCACTTCATCTCCTCACAACCTTGCTGGTAAGGAAATGAAGAGGTTATTCTCTCACTCCCTCTCTACGATCGATCCTTTCACATTCATCTCATTTACCCTTTTAATGTTTAGCTCTCTTGACTTCTGTTTTTTCTTAATTCACGATCATTTGAGTGACTTCATTAACTGTGAGTTACGAATGAGTGCTTATGTCCTGTAAATCTCGGTAGTTAGGTTTTTTGCTTAGGATCGGATAGCGACTATTATGGCATCCTTTGGAGCTGGGCAGACATAGACGCACACCATGTGTGTCCCTCTTACCTAGACAAGAGAATCTCCATGTAAATTCTATAGGGAGTGAACTCCCTCCCAATGGGAGAGATATTTTTTTTTCTCGTCGCACGAAACTTGAACAAAATTTCTACGCTGTGGAGTCTCCCCCAATGGGAGTTAAAGAATCCTCATTCTTTGTGGGAAGAACTTCTCTTCAGTTTTTCATGTTTTTCAGAACAGTGAAAGCATCTCTGCCTTCCTAGAGGGACCTTAGAGTTGAGCCTGTCTTTTCCCCATGTACCGAGGCAACCTTATTAGAAGATCCTAATTACCAGTCTCTATTTTATATTAATGAGAAAGGCGTGCTTTGAATGCCTAGGGGTTTTCATCAGAAAACTCCTCTAAAGAGCACCCAAAATGAATCAAGAGGTTTGTCATCTCTGCCATTAGAGTGGTTGGACCACTTTAGCTGCCTCCTCCCCCTTCAAGCGTTAATAATACCTTCATGCTCAAAGCATGCCTCTTTTTCCAAGCCTAATTACATTGCAAGTGAATTGCAACTATTCTTACCCTACCAAGAATTTCTACAAAAGAATACAAGTTAGGCTGAAAGTTCAAATTAACAAAAAATTCAAACGCACCATGGTATCTAAACAGGATGACATCACTGTGCAAGCCGCCTTATCTCAGCGTGCGATGATGTCATCACAGGCACCAGCCTTTGCTGTAAGTGAAGAATTTTCTTCACGTCTAAGACAAGCTTACAACTCAAATTCCTCTTGTACAAAACAGGCTTACAACTCATCCCAGGATATTCCCCACAAGGACAGATCATATGATAGCTTTATGTGTGGGAACTTTTCTCCGCAATACATCAAGGTTGAGACATCCTCCCTAAAAATCTGGGTGGTGGCCTAAATTATGACCCCATGTACAGGATTGATGAGCATGGAATGGTTGTCTACTCGCCATTTCCATTCACGTATCTTGAAAAGTGAAGATAAGAAACAACCCTTTTTTCCATACGCCTTCAATCTTGCAATGAACAACAGTCTGACTGAGGAGTCAATATGACTAAGAGGCGTAGACAAGGCCCGTAGCATAGACAAAGCAGAGACTTTTCAGTTGATAAGTCGTTTGCTTGTAATGTACTGAATCTGGAAAAAAGTACATCATTTGGCTGTACAGGTTGAACGGAAAGGAAGTTTCCTCAGGTCTACCTCTGTCTCTCTATCTCGCCTTAATGTGCTTATGGCTGGAGAAAGGAAGGACATTCAAGACAAATGATGCACTCATTATAACTGCTGGACCACCACTGTGAGCGCTAGTGCCAACCCAACAAAAGTCAACCCTCTCAGAACCTCTGTTAGTTTCAGAGACGCCTCAAGCTACAAGGATTAGGAACCTAATCCTTCACTAGATGACACAGACATTCCCTACGCCATTGGCGTGCTATGTGGCAGAAATTTGGTAACTCTCTTGCCTCGTAAACCAAATTTTGAGAGAGACTTCAATTCTCCCACCTCACACTCAGCTGCTAGAGGCAAATGTTCTTTAACATAACTTTATCATAATTAATGACTCACCCAAGAAATTCTATGCACATGCAAGTACTAACTCTGCTGATGCACCCCCTTTGAGGTCCCCATGCCATGCTTAGAAGCCTCGCATTTTACTAAGATTATAAGCCTTATCCGTCATTTGGATAGATTTGACGAGCTTCCTTGTATACAAACTTTTGATACAGGTAGTCGATGACTTACGACAGAGATGGGGACCAAGACGTATGTCGAACTCAAACAGTGAAGTTTCCATAGATTTGTTATGATGCGTCATGACTCGGCAATCATCTCGATCATGTATCATCAATATTTTCTTACTGTTTATCATTATTTCATTTTCTTGTTTCATAGGATATCATATGCTCTATTAATGCCTTTTTGGTTTTTATTTTTCAATTTTGGAAACATTTTACTAATCAAGAATTACTTAATATTTTGTATACCTTTGGTTATGATCAGCTGATCTGAAGGTCCTGCTACCGTATCGAAAGATGGCATACATACGAATGGCGTGTCTCTCTCTCTCTCTCTCTCTCTCTCTCTCTCTCTCTCTCTCTCTCTCTCTCTCTCTCTCTCTCTCTTTTTTAATTCAATTAAATCTTCATATTTCTTTGGATATTATTAGAAATTCCTTGTATCATTACTTGATATTTCAATTACAGAAATATTAGTAACACATCGATAGGAAATCACTTGATTTGCCACTCGCCTTCTGCCATAAATATGACGTTATCAGACTTTTTTTTTTCTTAGATACGGTAAACGGTAAGATGTACTATTCTCATAACTACTGATACAGACCCCTAAAACACTCGATATCGTTACTCGGTGTTTTGAGGATGGGAATACTGTAATAAGATTACTTGGTAACACACCGAAAGGAAATAATTTGGTTTGCCAGGCCTCTTCCGCCAGAATGTCACAAGACACGTGACGTAACCTCTACAAAGAATGACTTGCTAAATATGTAAATCCCTTTTTTTTTTTCTTGCAAGAAATGAAAGAAAATACTAACTTACCAAGAAAACATATTTAATTTTCATAATATAAAAAGAAATATATTATTTTCAAGAAAATATTTGTCCTATTATTGTACTTTACTGTATTTAGATAAATATCGCTCTATTATCAGAGATTAAATAAAACAAGCACAGTCAAATATACGCTAAGTAGTACTCATAACAAACCGATACAGACCCACAAAATACTTTGTATTGTTACTTGATATTTAGATAATGGGAATACTAATATTAATCGTTAACCTATTGGAAGGAAATTGCTGTATTGCCCCATTGCTTTCCGCCGGTAATATGATGTCACCAGACATATGACATGAACTTGACAGATATCAAAACTTTTCGTTATGTACTTTTTATTGAAAATGGATACTGTATACAGTATTATCAAAAAAAAGAAAATTAAAATTTACCAAGATAAATCAGTTTATCTTTTATACAAGAAAATAGATTATTTCCAGGGAAATATTTGCCCCATTAGCGTATTATTTCGGATATAATTGTGATGTTATCACCCTGAAAAAAATTATCGTAAGGCCGAACAATCAGAAGTCGCATATGTCGTAAGTCGACGACTACCTGTAGACGGTACGCTATTGACTACTGTCTCACAGTCTCAAAGCCCCAGACACAAATTTGATGCGGTGCTTTCAAACCAGACCAGAGGTAGGTCATACTTTCTGAATACACAAGTCTCAGCATCAGTGGCTTTCACTATTTATAGTGCGTACCCTGAGTCAAATTTCCTAGAATTCCTTATACTGTACAGTACTTCAGACAATTCCTCTGTGGGAGAACTGTGTCCTTAAAATATGTGATGCAATCTTGGCTAGATGTTCGGAACAACTGCCCCCTGTAGAGGCGTTGAGTAAGAAAGATTTGGATTTAGGGAATTCACCCATCTGTTCTTCAGAACAGAGTCGGCGATAGCTAAGAATGCTAGACAGTAACAAACCACTTCAGGAAGAAGGATGACGGCTGTTAGGTATGCTGCTCACCGTCCACTGAGTGACTTGTATAAGATACAGAGTCATCCAATTGTTCAAACTACTCAGACCAAGGGATCAAGTTTCTCTCCTCCTAAAGACAAAAGTCAAAGATACAATAGCTCTTATTAGTGTAGGAGTGCCCTTGGACTTGCCACAAGTAGGGAATGGATGTTGTAGTCCAGAAGGAAGTAGTAAAATTGGTTGAGGTCCACTCTCTGAACGTTGAAGATAACGTGTTCAGGATTTGGGTCTCCTCCATTTCTCTTTTTCCCTACCATGGTTGGTCTAGATACTCCTCCAATATATATGTGTCAAGGTGGGCATCACTGGCCATTTTTAGCCCGGTATTAAATATTCTCTTCCTCAAGAGTATTCTAATACCAGCTGTGGGGAGGGGAAGATTCTGGTGCAAGTTCTCCAGTTAACCCAGCCTTACTATAGGAAGGGGATTTCCTTGGATCTTCCTCTCTCCCCTTCTTTTCAATTTTTGTAATTGGTGCATTAACAGTAGTTTTTCACTGTTTCTTACCAAAAATGTGGTACCAACCACAAATCCTTAAAGAAAATCTTGAAGATTCTGCCTCTAAGAAGAAAGCTATGGTTTCTAACCTATACTCCCGCCAGGACTCAAAACATAGTGACAGGAAGATTTGGCTATGAAATATGGGCCCTCTCTTCTGAACTTAGGAAGGGAGCCAGCCACAACCATAAACCGGCACTTTTTTGTTACAGAAAGAATGATCATCCCCGAAAACTAAATTTAGATAACAGAACCCTTTCCCCAGGATAACCTTACTGATCCTGAGAAGTAGGTCTCCTTTAGTATTCGTGGTGCAAATGATGTTTAGCACCAGAAGACAATGAGTACACAGAGCCTCTCCCCTGTCAAAAGAAACTTGGCTTCCCATGACCATGGGGGAACTTGACAACCTGAAAATATATCCACTGGAAAGTCAAAAATTGCCCTCCTGTGTTTTCCCATCTATCGGTTAAACAGGACGTCGGTACTTCCTTCTCAGTCTAGTAAAGTTACAAGCCTCACTAGAAAAGGTAAGAATCACTTAAGGATAAGGACCTGTCAGGAAGCTTGACAAGGAGGTTTACGAAAAGACCTAATCCAGATATTCCCCAGAGGAGTCGAGATATCACTAAGTAGACACAGTCATGACTTCTTAGAGATTACTAACCAGGTATGACCAGGAGAGCTATACCCTCCATACCTCCTAACAAAGTTTGGCTTAAAATGTTTTTCCTGCCATTAGTAAAATCTTGCCAGATTGCTTGTTAGCACTGTTTTCAGCCAGTACTACGGTAACAGCCAGCGTCCTCTTCTCTCACCTCCGGAATATTAGACCATGAGATAAAAAAGAATTCAGATGGAAATCTCAACTTATTACAAATGAAGATCTCTCTTAGACAAATCACAGTGAGCTTGCTTAACACATCACATAGAATCTTAACTAACATCTTCCCTGGGAATAGTTAATCAATAAATGAGGACTGCCTAGGTCAAAGCAAACCCATACTAAGCTGATTCTAGTATGGAGAGCATTCCAAGACCTTGTCACCTTGGCTAAGAACTGCTTAACAGTTTTGAAAACAATTCTTATAGGTTTCTTGAAGGTTCAGATCCAGTTATCTTGAAGCAGGCTCTGGTCTGAGGTACTAGAATTCCCTGCCCGAAAGGACTATCAATACCCTTGTTACTAAGGCTTCTGTTGGACAGAACGGTCTCATAGGAATAATCCCCTTCCCCTTCATTATTGAGTAGGGAAAGAGGGTTTTGCATTATCTCTTAAGATTATCCTCATAATCAGTCAGAAGGGCCTTAGTCAAGGATCTAACTACCCTTTACTCTGACTCTTTCATCTTCCAGCAAAGTAAACAAGGCTACTTGCATGGTCTCCTTCCCATGGAAACCCAACACAGAAATGCTGTGTTTTCTGGGATGATCATATTTGCCTTTTAGAATGAGAGCCAGATCTGGTGAATTTTTTCTTTAACTTTTCTTGAGCTTACCTCTCAATAGTTCGGGGATGGACAGAGCGCTCCAACACCAACCTTTTCACGAGCTTGCCTTGCAAGTCGTCTAGGGACGAACAGAGTGCTCCGACATCCCTGCCCAGGGATACTAAGGATGTTCATCTGTGGCTGCCCTCAGATCAGAAGCAAAGTTCTTCTTCCTAAGCATGAACACCCTGTTGACTAAGGCCTGACATGAAATTACTATCTCCAGGAGAAGTCACCGGGGAACCCCCCTCTCTCGTAATACCATGACATTAGGAAGCTACCACCTTGTCTCGTCTCTAGTTCCATGAACAATCCAGATGCAGGCTAGAAAAGATTCCAGGTCAACTTTTTCATCATATTCTCTCTCAAAAAGGTTTCTGATCATATGTACAACTAATTATTCTGTTCCTTAGAGCAGTGCAAGTTTCTGATAGAACTAATAGCTGGGACATATTACTCCCACCTTCATGTTCAAGAGTTCTGGCTACTCCGGAAGTAGGTAGTCAGTGACACTTCCTTTCTCCAAGTATAAAGAATATCAGAACCCATGCATTCTCAGGGGAAGCATTGCTATGGACCCCCATCAGGTACATGATCTAGATTGGATTGCCGCAGCCTTGGAGTTCCGTAAAACCACTCGTTTATGCTAGTCTCCAAAACTGAGTTGTTCGTGGGCTTTTAAACACTCAGATAGAATGTATTCTGGGGCACCGTATTTTTGATAGAGAGAAACTTTCATAAGAGGAAGTGTTGCTAGGGACCCCACCCCCTCAAGCATGGAATAATGTGGGTTTGCCACAACGTCAGTGTTCCGTGAAACCACGCATTAATACAAGTCCTCAAACTGGTGGATAGAAGGGAACCTCACCGTTGGAGATCTACCTGGAAGATGGTACATTTAAGTCTTTAGTCATTCTTTCAATGGGTGTCGTGGTGACAGCACTATCATGACCTAACTGACAGTCCTCACAGGACATGTGCCAGTTTCAGCCACAGGTCTCATTACTCTGACATTCTTGTCTAGAAAGATAGATGCATCAGATAATGATCTTCATAGGACTTGAAGCCTGCCCTAGGTTTTTTCACCCCAATGCAAATATGTGAATCTCAATTTCATTAGTATTTATAGATATACTAAAATATTGCCCTGTTGTTTATTATGTGACACTTGATGTTCATACCACTTCACCCTTGGCGAAGACTACTTTTTGGGAACTGAACAAGCAGCCTTGCCTTGTTATGAGCCGGCTACTCTCACTTGCTATTATTATTAGTAACTGTCTCGGAAAGTTTCTTTCTCTCAAGAATTAGAAATTTTGGCCTTGCCTCTTTACAAGCCAGCTACACTATTATCTATGATTCATGTTGATCTCTTGCTATCACTTATAGCGAAAGAGGAAGGGTTTACCTCTGCACTTCACGGAGACTTCCTCCCTCCTAAGGAAGACTCCCCATATAAATGACTCTGCAGTTTGTATCCATGTAGGAGTACAGTACAGATTTTATATAATTTTTGTTTTTCTGAGCTATACAAACCCGAGTCATTTACCAAAATTCCTGCCTCAGCCGCCCTACAAGTCTTTGACCAGGTGAGTGTTGTGGAAAGATGCTGTGAGCAACCTCCTGCCTAATCCTTGTGCATGCGCTGCGTTTATACAGCACAAAACATGACAATCGACCAAATTTTGATTGGCTGGTCATAGAAAACATGATTAGTAGTAGCCTCTTATAAATGACTCAGGTTTATATAGCTAAGAAAAATATAAATTATACTAGCAAGTGCAACTCATGACGGATATTATTTATGAGATCGGCACTGTCCCTCGTTGATGTCACTCATTATCACACAGTTTACTGTAATGTTGCGACATTTAACAGCATATGTAAGAAGGCTACATGATAGCTGTGTCTTTTCATTGTAGATATTATCATGAAAATTGGCATGAACAGAGAAACTATGTTTCACATCAATCCCTGAAATTTTCATTTGGAAACGTGAATTATTCTAGGAACAACTCTCAGTCTCCACTACCAAAAAAAACCATTCAACCCATACCGAAATAAATGTTTTCTGTGGCTTTTCTATGGCAGATGTCAACATGAAAATTGGTACGGACAAAGTATAAATATCCATCCCATAAATCCCTGAAAGTATCATTTAGATATGTGAAGTATTCTACAAGTAATTTACGGTGCCGCCGAAAATCGGCCTCCTGCTAATATTGAAAAATACCTACTGTGACTTTTCTATGGCAAGTATCAATATAAAAATTGGTATGAATGTAGTTCACATAACATCCATCAAACCATGTGAAAATCATTTAGATATCTGTAAAACTAGGAGTAGTTTGCTCCTCCTCACTGATTTTTTAGCTAAAAGTGGTCACTTAACAAAAGTGACAGACAAGCCTTGACTATAGTATGCATGAGCATGAAAATTGACAGAAACAAAGCTATATATATATATATATATATATATATATATATATATATATATATATATATATATATATATATATATATATATTTGTTCCGACACAAATACTCACCGAGAACTACTTTTCTGTGGAGTCACTTGGTGACCTCTCAATCTCGACCAAGGTTTTCCCGCCGTTACCCCCCTACCCCGCTCTATATAGGTTTTACCCCCGCCGCCAGAGGATGCGCCCTGAGGGCAGGATTAGGGCAGGTCACTGCCTCTCTGGGTCAGCATCGCCATTAAGTTCTTGGTCGTGAGATGTGAAACATCTCACTCTCTCGCTCTCTCGATCCTTTGGCGCGTTTGTGATTCCACGTGTTTCCAGTGTGGGGACTTGTGTTTTTCTTGCGTAGTGCGTTATTCGCAAGTGTTTCAGTGCGTTCCCCCTGCGTATATCCCAGTGTACTTATAACTCGCTAGTGTTGGCCCTTCGTGTGCGAACGATGGAGCATGTGCATCGTTGCCCTGGTCCTAGAGCCGGAAAGTCGTGTGGGGCTTTCCTCTCGAAACCAGAAGTAGACCCTCATTCCCTTTGTTCCACATGCAGGGGGAAAGTTTGCTCCACCGCGGACACGTGTCTGGAGTGCGTAAGCTGGGATGATATACAGTGGGTACGGTACAGTACCAAGAAGAAGAAGTCTTCTAAGCGTTCCCCCAGAAAAGTTAGTGGCGTTTCTTCTTTACCGTCGGTCAGTGATCGGTCCGACGAAGCCTCGGCTTCTCCGTCTCCTTCGCAGAGGAGAGGGCAGCAAGCCCCCAGTGTTATGATTAGCCATAGCGTTCTTCCCGGTGAACCCAGTGTGAAGGAAGAACCAAGGGCAGGCCCCTCTAGAGATAACGGAGGGTCCGGTAGTGCTTCGGGTGAATCAGGCCTCGTGGCAGGGGACCACGCGTCCTCAGAAGACCCCGTATGGGGCAGTGTCGTTATTTCAGAGTCTCCACCGCCCTCGTGGGCCGGTGCGTCAGGCTCTCCCCCGCCAGAGGACAGCCACGCTAGAGTTCGCCGCCCGAGGAGCGATGCTTTCGGGTGGAAGCTGCCGAAAACACCGGGGAGGTCACCGCTAAGAATGGACGTGACCCTGGACCCCTGGCCCCCTGGCATGGATAGAGTAGACTCAGTGCCGACGATCTCCACAGCGGTCCCCGAAGACTTCCTACAACATCCAGTCTCGGACGTCCGACGGCGAAGAGCTTCCCCCACGCATCACGCGGGCAGCCGTTACGCGAGGAACGTGGCGCCCTCGGACTCGTCAGAGGTAGATTCATCCTCCGGGGGAGAAGTCAGGGAGAAACGGCGCGGGAAGAGAGAGCGGTCCGAAAGCGATCGTTCCCGCTCCAGGTCAAGGTCGCGACACAGCAGGAAGCGCCCCCGCTCTCACTCCCGTAAGTATAGGAGAGATGCCTCTCCCGGCGGCGAATGGGTCTACGTCCCTTCAGGAGAGTCCAAGAGGCTCCACTCTCCAGACTCTCGGTCCAGTGAACGAGCCTCTAGGCTGCCGTTCCCTACGCACAGCCTAGAACCGCTCGACCTGCCACGCAGGAAAGACCTCGCTCAAAAGCATAAGTCCTCGAGGCCTCCGGTTCACCCCGCCCAGCGGGGGGAAACGCGCTTCTTTGAAGGCAGCCTGACCGAACCAGCCCAGCTGGTGCGGTCATCGAGCAAGAAGGATCGGTTCCCGTTGTCGGGTCAGCCCACCGGGACCGTGTCCTCGGCTTCCAGAGCCTTGGGGCAACCGAGGGCCCTCCCTGAGCCGGTGGCACCCGCCTTACGGCGAGATCCACCCTCTTACAGAGCTCCCTACGGTTACGGGTCGACCTCCCTGGACCCAAGAGGAGGACGCCCGGTCTACCGTCCAAGCAACCCGGCACCCCCACGCCAGGCCGAGGCGAGGCTCCCCCGTCGGAGGACTCCGCGTACAGAAGGGTGGTGGGTCTCATCAGGAGGCTCCATGGGATCGCAGAACCCTTGACTCCTAAGGTGAATTCCTGGAGGTCAAGCCTCCTGAGATTCACGCACCACGACGCCCTTCCGAAGTCCTCCCTGGCCCTTCCTCTTGCCCCAGACCTAGTACTGGGACAAGAGTACATAGATAACTTGATGGCCAGCAATGCGGAGGCCCCCAAGTCCCAGAGTGCCTCAAAACTACTCCAGGGCCTCAAGACGCAAGGGAAGGTGTATATTCCTGAAGGGCGGCGCCCAGGCCCCTGTAAAGTGGACCCGGCCTTAGACATCCTGGGACAAGGCGGCTCGGACGAAAGGGCCTCTTCAGCCCCTGTTTCCTTCTCGCCTACGGAAGCCGCCATGATGGAGGAGATGTCAAGGGACCTGGTGAACGTCTCCTCATGGCTGGACTGGTGGGCCTCCACGTTGGTGAACGTGCAAGCCTCCATCGACCCCGAAGATCCAGAGCAGCAGAGTCTCCTGACGGACCTTCTCACCTCCGGGGGAAAACTCTAAAGTTTCTGGCGTACCAAGCGCTCGCTTTGACGGCCAACTGGGTACTTAGGAAACGTGACACAGTTCTCTCTAAGTTGTCAAAGAGGATCCCGGACAGGGAAGCCCGAGCTGTGCGTAGCCTACTCTTAGGGGGTGAGTCTCTGTTCCCTTTAAAGGAACTGGAAGTTCTAATGGAGAAGGTGTCCAAGAGGAGAGAGACCAACGTCCCCAGACAAGCGTCTTCCAGAAGGCCGCCATACAGGAGATCAGTCTCGGATAGCGCCGTGACTCCTCAGGCCGCCCCCAGCTCTTCGAGGAGGGACGCCCCTGCCTCCTCCTGGACAACAACTCCGCAGCCCTCCCGCAGGGGAGCACCAGCTTCTGCCAGCTCCTTCAGGTCGGGTTACTCCGCCTCGAAGAGAGGCAGATCAGGCCGCCCCTCTAGGAGAAGGTAGAGGGAGAGGCCCCCTACTCCCGCCCAAGCCTCGGGTTGGGGGATGCCTCGGACCTCATTGGCAAGCATGGAAAACACAAGGGGCGGATCCTTGGACGGTGTCCGTCCTGAAAGAAGGCTACAGGCTTCCCTTCATAGCGGACCCACCCCCTCTTATTCCAGCCAGGCAGACAGAATGGTTGGCTCCCAGGGACCCGATGAAAAGGGCCACCCTTCAAGGGGAGGTTTCCTCCATGTTAGAGAAGGGAGCCATGGATGAAGTCCTTCTCCCAGGCCCGGGCTTCTACAGCCGCCTGTTCCTGGTAGAGAAAGCAACGGGGGGGTGGAGACCCGTGATAGACCTATCAGCCCTCAACAAGTTCGTCAAGAAGACGGACTTCAAGATGGACACCCCGAAATCCGTCCTGATGTCCTTGAGGGAGAAAGATTACATGATGACGGTCGACCTCAAGGACGCATACTTCCAGATCCCTGTCCACCCGTCGAGTCGGAAGTTCCTCCGGGTAAAATGGGGTTCCCAGATCCTGCAGTTCAAGACCCTTTGCTTCGGCCTGTCGACGGCCCCTCAAGTGTTCACGAGGGTCTTCGCGACGGTCTCAGTGTGGGCTCACGAACGAGGTATCCGTCTCATCAGATACCTAGAGGACTGGTTGCTCCTTTCCAACTCAAAGGCCCTCTTGGGAGAGCAAGGGAGGAACCTCCTCCAGTTCTGCAGGAATCTGGGAATCATTATCAATCTGGAAAAATCGAACTTAACGCCATCCAACAGAATGGGATACTTGGGTATGACGTTGGACACCGTGCAGGGGAAGGTCTTCCCCTCTGAAGACAGGATACGGAACCTCAATCACATCATTCAGCCGTTCCTGTCAGAACATTCCAGGAGGGCGAAAGACTGGCAGAGACTGATAGGTCACCTGGTCTCATTAGAGAAACTGGTTCCCCAAGGGAAGATGCGGCTCAGACCCGTGCAATGGAACCTCAAGGGCCTCTGGTCCCAGACAGGCGCTCAGAAGGCGTTGATTCCTGTCCTTCCAGACACGAGAACAGCCCTAGAATGGTGGCACTGCCAGTCGAACTCCCTCAAGGGGATGCCCCTCGGGTCCTGTCCCCCCGAGTACCTCCTGTTCACAGACGCCTCCAGCCTAGGGTGGGGAGCCCACCTTCGGGAGGAGACAGCAAGCGGTACCTGGTTGGAGAACGAAAGACATCTCCACATCAACGTCCTAGAGCTAAAAGCAGTCCAGAAGGCATGTCTGCACTTTGCAAGTCGGTTGAGGGGAAACACCGTGGCCTTAATGTGCGACAACGCCACGGTGGTAGCCTACATAAAGAAGCAAGGGGGCATGAGATCGAAGGAACTGTGCGACCTCACCATAAGCATCCTGCATTGGGCGGACGAGCAGCAGGTGGTACTGCTAGCAAGGTTCATCCCCGGGAAGAGAAACGTGCTAGCCGACGGCCTCAGCAGAATGGGTCAGATAGTGGGGACAGAGTGGTCCCTACACCCTGAAGTAGCCAGACTCATCATTCAACGCTGGGGCTCCCTGGTGATGGACCTCTTTGCAACAAAGCTCAACGCCAAGCTACCGGTCTATTGCTCCCCGGTACCAGACCAAAGAGCAGCCCTAGAAGACGCCTTCCAGCACAAGTGGGACAACTTGGACGTGTACGCTTTCCCCCCCTTCACGCTGTTAAGGCAGGTACTCAACAGAGTAAGAGCCTCCCAAAACCTAAGGATGACTTTGGTAGCGCCCTGGTGGCCGGAGAGGGAGTGGTTCATGGATCTAAAAGACCTGGCAAGCCAACCGCCTTGGCCTCTGCCCTCCAGGTCAGATCTGCTGCGTCAACCTCACTTCCTCAAGTTCCACGACAACCCTCTCTCTCTTCGCCTTCACGCCTGGAGACTATCGAGCGGCTCTTGAAGAAGGAGGGGTACTCCTCCTCCACAGCTAAGAGGATGTCCCTATACCTAAGAAAATCCTCTACCGTGGTATACCAGGCGAAGTGGGCCGCCTTTACGAAGTGGTGCTCGGAGAAACACATAAGACCTCTTAAAGCTTCGGTCCCAGACATAGCTGAGTTTCTCGTGTACCTTAGGGATGAAGTAGGGATGTCAATCCCAGCCATTAAAGGAGTACGGGCAGCCTTAGGCCAAGTCTTCCTCCTGAAAGGCATCGACCTGGGGACCTCGAGACACATAGCGATGCTGATTAGGAGTTTCGAGCAGTCCTGCCCTCCTCAAGCTAGGAGAGTGCCCAGATGGGACCTGGCCAAGGTCCTGAAAATGCTAAGTCGTCCTCCCTTTGAACCCCTCAAAGATATCGGGGACAAAGACCTCAACCTCAAAACCGTCTTCTTGCTAGCCTTGGCTTCGGCTAAGAGAGTGGGTGAGATCCATGGTCTGTCTTACGACGTTGCGCACTCCAAAGGGTGGAAGGAAGTGTCCTTCAGGTTCGTACCCTCCTTTGTGGCGAAGACTCAGAACCCAGCAGTCTGGGACCCGAAGTTTGAAGGTTTCTCAATTCCGGCCATTCGCAAGACAGGCAATACGGAAGACTTGAAGTTATGCCCAGTAAGGACGCTCAGGAAGTACCTGGAAAGGACGGCTCATCTCCGACCAGGTGCCAAGAACCTCTTCGTCTCCACAGGTGTTAATAAGAAGCAAGTCTCCAAGAACACCATTTCCTTCTGGCTGAGACAAGTCATCGCTAGAACTTAGAAGAGGATAAGATGGCAGTGCCAGGCACTCCCCGCCCCCATGACATCAGGGGCCTGAGCACCTCCTTGGCCTTTGAGAGAAACATGGCGGTGGGACAGATCCTACAAGCTGGCACTTGGTCGCACCAGTCGACCTTTACTGCCCACTATCTCAAGGATTATTCAAGGAAATCCTTGGATGGATTCTCCATTGGGACAGTCATCGCCGCCCTCCAATCTGTGTAGCGGTAGGCTAGAAGATGTCCCCAACGGGGAATAAATTCTTCGCTACTTCATCAGGAGAAAATCAACAGAAGAAATTTTAAGAGGTGAGTCTTAGATAATAGCGTAAGGTTCCGCAGTTACCCTCTCTCCGCTCTCCGATAGGCCCCGCATTCCTTAGCCCTCTAGGCACTAGGTGCCGAACCAAGTGGCAGAATGGCACTCCCGCCTCCTAAAGTATAAGTCTCCACAGAAAAGTAGTTCTCGGTGAGTATTTGTGTCGGAACAAATCAAAAATTTTAAACAATTTTTATTTTTCCTAACATACTCACCGAGAACTACTTTTCGGGTAATGGCCCTCCCTGCCGTCCCCGAGTGCCATCCTTCCATTGCCAAGTTGGGCTAAACGACGAACTTAATGGCGATGCTGACCCAGAGAGGCAGTGACCTGCCCTAATCCTGCCCTCAGGGCGCATCCTCTGGCGGCGGGGGTAAAACCTATATAGAGCGGGGTAGGGGGGTAACGGCGGGAAAACCTTGGTCGAGATTGAGAGGTCACCTAGTGACTCCACAGAAAAGTAGTTCTCGGTGAGTATGTTAGGAAAAATAAAAATTGTTTAAAATTTTTGATATATATATATATATATACATACATACATACATACATACATACATACATACATACATACATACATACACCAAGGCACTTCCCCCAATTTTTGGGGGTAGCTGACATCAAACAAATGAAACAAAAAAGGGGACATCTCCTCTCTACGTTCCTCCCAGCCTGACTAGGGACTCAACCGAGTGGCACAGCCCACCCTCCCACATTATCCACCACAGATGAAGCTTCATAATGCTGGATGCCCTACTGCTACTACCTCTGTGGTCATCCAAGGCACCAGAGGAAGCAGCAGGGCCTACTGGAACTTCGTCACAATCGCTCGCCATTCATTCCTATTTCTAGCACGCTCTCTTGCCTCTCTCACATCTATCCTCCTATCACCCAGAGCGTTCTTCACTCCATTCATCCTCCCAATCCTTGGCCTTCCTCTTGTACTTCTCCCATCAACTCTTGCATTCATCACCTTCTTTAGCAGACAGCCATTTTCCATTCTCTCAACATGGCCAAACCACCTCAACACATTCATATCCACTCTAGCCGCTAACTCATTTCTTACACCCGTTCTCACCCTCACTACTTCGTTCCTAACCCTATCTACTCGAGATACACCAGCCATACTCCTTAGACACTTCATCTCAAACACATTCAATTTCTGTCTCTCCATCACTTTCATTCCCCACAAATCCGACCCATACATCACAGTTGGTACAATCACTTTCTCATACAGAATTCTCTTTACATTCATGCCTAACCCTCTATTTTTTACTACTCCCTTAACTGGCCCCAACACTTTGCATCCTTCATTCACTCTCTGACATACATCTGCTTCCACTCCACCATTTGCAGCAACAACAGACCCCAAGTACTTAAATTGATCCACCTCCACAAGTAACTCTCCATTCAACATGACATTCAACCTCGCACCACCTTCCCTTCTCGTACATCTCATAACCTTATTCTTACCCATATTAACTCTCAACTTCCTTCTCTCACATACCCTTCCAAATTGTGTCACTAATCGGCCAAGCTTCTCTTCCGCGTCTGGAACCATTACAGTATCATTCACAAACAACAACTGATTTACCTCGCATTCATGGTCATTCTCATCTACCAGTTTCAATCCTCGTCCAAGCACTCGAGCATTCACCTCTCTCACCACTCCATCAACATACAAGTTAAACAACCACAGTGACATCACACATCTCTGTCTCAGTCCCACTCTCACCGGAAACCAATCTCTTACTTCTTTTCCTATCCTAACATATGCTTTACTACCTTTGTAGAAACTTTTCACTGCTTGCAAAAGCCTTCCACCAACTCCATATAACCTCATCACATTCCACATTGCTTCCCTATCAACTCTATCATACGCTTTCTCCAGATCCATATACGCAACATGCACATCCTTACCTTTTGCTAAATATTTCTCACGTATCTGCCTAACTGTAAAAATATGATTCATACAACCCCTACTTCTTCTAAAACCACCCTGTACTTCTAAGATTGCATTCTCTGTTTTATCCTTAATCCTATTAATCAGTACTCTACCATACACTTTTCCAACTACACTCAACAAACTAGTACCCCTTGAATTACAACACTCATGCTCATCTCACTTACCCTTGTATAGTGGTAAAATACACGCACAAACCCAATCTACTGGTACCATTGACAACACAAAACACACATTAAACAATCTCACCAACCATTCAAGTACAGTCACACCCCCTTCCTTCAACATCTCAGCTCTCACACCATCCATACCAGATGCTTTTCCTACTCTCATTTCACTCTCCTCACTTCCTCTCTTGTAATCTCTCTCTCATTCTCATCTCCCATCACCGGCACCTCAACACCTGCAACAGCAATTACATCTGCCTCCCTATTATCCTCAACATTCAGTAAACTTTCAAAATATTCCACCCACCTTTTCCTTGTCTCCTCTCCTTTTAACAACCTTCCATTTCCATCTTTCACTGTCTCTTCAATTCTTGAACCGGCCTTCCTTACTCTCTTCCCTTCTTTCCAAAACTTCTTCTTATTCTCTTCACATGAATGACCCAATCCCTGACCCCACCTCAGGTCAGCTGCCCTCTATGGCTCACTTACCTTGCGCTTTACTTCCACATTATTTTTCTCTCTATATCTTTCATACTTCTCTACACTATTACTCTGCAGCCATTCTTCAAAAGCCCTCTTTTTCTCTTCCACTTTTACCTTCACTCCTTTCCACCATTCACTGGCCTTCCTCATGCTGCCTCCAACAAACTTCTTGCCACACACATCACTTGCAATCCCAACAAAATTTTATTTTACTAACTTCCACTCCTCCTTTAAATTACCAGTTTCTCTTACTTTCACTTCGTCATATGCCATTTTCAACTTTTCTTGATATTTACTTTTTACCCCCGGTTTTATTATCTCTTCAACCCTCACTAGCTCCCTTTTACATCTACCTACTCTATTCACCCACTCTTTTGCTACAACTAGTTTTCCTTCCACCAAAAAATTATCAGACATACCATTAGCCATACCTCAAACACGTGCACGTCTTTCAATCTTCCAAACATTCTTTTAGTTATCAACACATAATCCATTAACGCCCTTTCTACCACTCTTCCATTTGCCACTCTTACCCATGCATACTTGTTTTTATCTTTCCTTTTGCAAAAGCTAGAACTTATCACCATCCCTTGCTCAACACACATATCTACCAGTCTCTCACCACTCATTTTCACCTGGTATGCCATACTTCCCAATGACACCTTCTACCTCTCCAGCGTCCACTCTAGCATTTAAGTCACCCATGACATCTCCAAATCCCATCTACCCAGTCCTTCTACACACCTAGTTAATTCTTTCCAGAACTCATTCAGCTCTTCCTTACTTTTCTCACAACCTGGCCCATACACACTGACAAAAGCCCAACATTTCCTACCCAACCTAACCCTTACCCACATTAACCTAGATGATATTTCCTTCCATTCCACTAGATTAATCCTGTGAAACATCAAAGAAGTGGAGCTGAGGGGAGAGTGACTGCTCTCAGCACTCTAGTTTTGGGGTGTTTGAATGTGCATGGATGTAGTAAGATAGAGAGTAAAAGATGTGATATTGGAAGTATGTTTAAGAATAGAAGGATGGATATATTGGCTTTGTGTGAGACAAGATAAAAGGGAAAGGTGAGGTGATGTTTGGTAAAATGTCTGGTAGAGTGTCTGGGATTGAAAGGGGAAGAGCAAGAGAAGGTGTGGCTTTATTGCGGAGTGAATGGATATATATATATATATATATATATATATATATATATATATATATATATATATATATATATCTATATATAAAATTTATCTATATATATATATATATATATATATATATATATATATGTGTGTGTGTGTATATATATATATATATATATATATATATATATATATATATATATATATATATATGTATATGTAATTTATATATATATATATATATATGTGTGTGTGTGTGTGTGTGTATGTATGTATGTATGTATGAACGGATGGATGGATGGATGCATATATATATACAGTGTATATATATATATATATATATATATATATATATATATATATATATACAGTGTATATATATATATATATATATATATATATATATATATATATATATATATATATATATATATATATATATATATATATATATATATATATAATCCTTCAAAATTTCATTTGAATATATCTATTGGTATAGGAATTATTGACCCTACCGCCAAAATTATCAGCTGCTCCCCCCCACCCCGCCCCGAAATCCATGGCGATCGTAAAATAGCTTCTGTGACCTCTCTATGGCAAGTATCAATACAAAAATGTCATATGTAGTTCACATAACACCCATCAAACTGTGAAAATCATTTTTATATTGGTAAAAGTCTAGGAGTAATTTTGCTCCTCACTGATTCAGCCAGGGCATGCCTATAGCAGGTATGAACATGAAGATTTGCAGAATCAAAGCTTTTATATACTGTATATGTATATATATATATATATATATATATATATATATATATATATATAAAACGGATCTTTTTTTGCCATGCCATCCTGATGGAAGGGTTCCAATAGGTAGCCTTCTAAGGGATATTTGGTATTGTGATACTCCCAGAGAATTAAACCGAAGGTCTCCAGGATTCTAACTCCTGGTGCGAGTATCCAATTAAGGATATTGCGTAATATTGGGACGTATTTTTTAGATACAATACATAGCAATCTTTACCCCGAATAGATTTTGCTCTTTGATGTAAGGGGGAAGAGAGGCGAAAGAAAGGGGTGCCGATCTAGGTACCCAGTGGACCCCCTATCCGTACTATTACCGGCCGCCATTCCTTTACTTGTCTTTAAGCAGGAATAGCCGCAGTTAGAGTAGTTTCGGGTGGGGTCAGCAAAAGGGTGGGTCCATCAAGACGACATGGCACTCTCACCCAAAATTAGATTTTTTTCTTTGCTCAAAATCCATTTTTTGGGCTCGGCCATGTCGTCCTGATGGAAGCATACCAGAGAATTAACTCGAAAGTACTATATCTGTGGGTTTGTGTATGTGCCTTCTACCTTGAATGGATTTCCTTATCTGATCTGCTAGACCTGTATGTGAAATTCCAGTTAACTGTCATTTCCACTAAACCTGGAACTGGTTAAGTGCTTCCTGCCCCCTGCAGGGAAAGTGTCGACATCGACAATAAGGATTCAAGGCTTGAATTTCCGTAGGAACAGAAGGTAAAACTTTAGAGATTACCTTTCACATACCTTGGAAATCTGTATCCTGATTTCAAGTTGGGCCCTTCTAGGGTTTAATTAAAACTAGCATGTTTTATTTATCTGCAACTGAGATAGCAGCAATAAGACGCAAATACGTTTAGTATTTTTATCTTGCAACTAGATTATCAAATGTAGTTTACAATAAGGTATAAATCTGATCCAGCATTGAAAACACATCAAGTTTCATATTTTCTCAGGTAGAAAAAGTTTGTGATTTCATTATCGGAATAATGCCACTCAATGGAGATGTGAAACCAAATCTGACTGACTTGTACAGATTTTGGGAATGCATAAACACTGTGACGCAAACGTTCACTCGGCAGTGGTGTTATTAGTCAGATATGCACCTATATGGAACAGTGTGTTTATCATCGATGTGATTTGCACTCGAGGGTAAGGGTACCCATGCAGCCGATGCACTGGAAAGTCTCAAAGCAGTCCACTGTTCATCGCAGCGCTAGACGACGGGTTTTATAACACTACCCGCCGCCGCCACAAAATGTTTATTTCATGTACTTGCTTCGCATAGTGCTTGTAAAAGACCCTGGATGATCTCCACCCAGTGTATGAGCGGAGTCTTCCAAAGTCCGTATGTTGAAAGAAGTTCAACGAAGAAGCAACTTTTCTTGGATCGTGACCTGCGGGTGTACTGTCAGGATCCGCTCTGCGAATAAAGTAGGTGAGCTTTGCTCTCAGTTGTCTTAGGGATAGGTTTGATCCTGAGGTTTCGCCTCAGAAGAGTTGTCCTCCCTTGAAGTCTGAAGTTCTTCGAAGATAGACCTTAAGGCACTCACTGGGCACAGAGAGGTATTTTCATTCAGTGGGCAGATTCTCCAAGGACCCCACCTCTTGGTGGGTAGCTCATTCTTGGCAAGAAAGGCAGGATCAGGAAAGAGGTTCAGTTCTCCTGTGTCTAGTAACTGAATATGGCCTTCGTTTCTAGATAAGGCCACCATTTCACTAACTCTAGTCCCTGAGGCTATGGTAAACAGAAAAATGACTTTCTGTGTTAGATCCTTTAGAGTACAATTCTCATTGTTTAGGTTTGAAGCATAGTGCAAGACTTTGTCCAAAGACCACATGATGGGCTTTGGTGGGGTTGCTGGCTTGAGTCTAGCTCATACTTTTGGGATCTTATTAAAAGATTTTACTAGAGAGGTCCACTCCAAAGCGTACAAAAGTGGTCTAGCCAGGGCCGACTTACACGAAGTAATCGTAGTAGAAGCCAGGCCTTGTTCGTGTAGGAATATGAAGAAGCTAGACAGAAATCTATCTATATTTCTGTCGGTTCCCTTAATTTCACGAAGGACACCCATTTCTTCCATGACAATTCATATTGTCTCTTAGTCGAACTTGACTTAAATTCTTCGATGAAGTCAACTTTATCCATGAGATTCTAAACCTTTTGTTCGCTGCTAGGGCGAGGAAATCGTGAGATGTAGGTTGTTGGTTCTTGAGGATGAAGAGTAGACAGTCGACTTCTGGACCAGTTGGGATAATGCTGGGTCCGGCAGAGGGAACAGCTTCAGTTTCAGTTCTAGAACTAGAGGGAACCAATTGCTTTTGGTCCACTTGTGGGCCACTACTGCTGCTGTCCTTCTGAAGGATCTTAGCTTGTGGAGGACTCTTAGCAGGAGGATGGTTGGTGGAAACAGGTAAATGTGATTCCACCTGTTCCGGTCGAGGGACATGGTGTCCATTGCCTCTGCTTGAGGGTCCACCTTAGGGGCTACATAACGAGGTAGTTTCTTGTTATCGTTCGTTGTGAAGAGGTCATTCTGTAGTTCCGGAACTTTTTCCGAGGTGAAGGAGAATGGGTTTGCGTCTAGGGACCATTCTGTCTCTATGGGCTTTCGCCTGTATAGAGCATCTGGTGTGACATTGCGTAACCCTTGTAGGTGAACTGCTGATAGGTGCCATCCCTTCTTCCTTGTCAGGTGGAAGGTGACTAATATCACATGGTCGATGTGAGATGATCTCGAGCCTTGTAGATTTAGACATTTTACTATCACTTCGTTGTTCAGGGTCAATCTGATGTGGATTGTTCTGCGAGGGGATAGTCTCTTCAAGGTCAGGAAAACTGCCAGAGCTTCCAAAACGTTGATATGAAAAGTTTTGAACTGGTGCGACTAATTCCCTTGCACTTTTCTCTCGTGAGAATGGCCTCCCTATCCTTTCGAAGAGGAGTCTGTGTGTACCTCCACTGATGGTTGTGGTGGTTGCAGGGGAATTGTTCGTGCTAGGCTCTTGGCTGTTGACCATGGCCTTAACTGCGTGCGCAACAGGGTCGGGGTCAACCTTGGTTGATCTCTTCAAGAGTTTAATGCGTATCCGGACAATTATTCGAAAAAAATTATCCGAAAACAGTTGTTCAAATTAACAATTGTTCGAAAAAGATAACTATAGAAAATATTTTGTTCTTTGTCAATGTTTGTTTTCCGAGAAAACTCAATAAGATTTTTTTAGTTTACAGGAAACATCCTTTGCAAAGAGCCATGACTGAATTTATTCAAAGCGAGAAAGGAAGAGCCATATTATTACTGGACGGATTCTTATATGTGAAGGCCAAGCAAGTAAGGTCAAAGGTGGATTGGAAATGTCAATATTTTGCTGAAAAATGCAAAGGTCGTGCCTTAACAATTGATCGGTCGATCAGTTCTACTTCTGGCGAACATAATCACTCAGGAAACTCGACAAATGTTGAAGTACGACAGTTTATAGATAAAGGGAAGACTGACGCAAGATTAACACGAGATTCTCCTCATTATATCATGTCTAACGCATCTGCATAATCAAGTGGTTAACGCATCTGCATAATCAAGTGGTTATGTTGCAGTCGCTCTACCGCAAACTAGCAGCATGAAGCGAACAATCAATCGAGTGAGGCAGCAAGAATACTGTAGATCAACTGTTAGTCATCGAAAAGACTTAATATTACCTGAACAAGATACGAGAACAAGCAGGGGCGAATCTTTCTTGATATTCGATTCCGGAGAAGTAGGAGACAGAATGCTGGTATTTTCAACCCAGAAAAATCTTGGTGTGCTTGCTTCATGCAAGAATTATTTTATGGATGGTACCTTTAAAACTGTGCCAGTTATTTTTGAGCAGCTTTATACAATTCATGGAATGAAAAACACCTATGTTATACCTTTGGTTTATGCTTTATTACCGAATAAGAATGAACAAACATAGAAAATTCCTTAGAACTGTTAAAACAATATCACCGACTTTAGATGTTCAGTCTGTAAACACATATTTTGAGCCCGCTATAATAAAGGTAGTTAAGGAAGAATTTCCATCACTTTCAACGAACTAATGGATGAAAATACATATTCAGTCGAAGCTTTACCTATAGTGGACTACAATGAAGATACCTGGATTGGGCGGCCTGGCTGTAGGAATACGCGTCGCCCACCTGAATTTAATATTGAAATGTGGTCCTGTTTTGAAAGGGTACAAGAAGATTTGCCCAAGACAAATAACATAATTGAAGGATGGCACCATGCATTTCTTCATCAGGTCTCTGGTTGTCATCCAACTATCTGAAAATTCTTAGCAGCACTAAGAAGAGAACAAGCCCTGACTGAAATTAATATCTTTGAGTATCAGAATGTGATCGATTATTTACGAGAAATTTCATATCATTTCACTTTGTAAACTTACAGATATTTTGTTTTTAAAATATCATTTGATTAAACTTATTTTATCTTAGGCTAATGCAAGATAAAATAAGTTCATGTTCTTTTTATTGTGTCTTTATTTATATCCATTAATACTAATTTTTTGTACTTCATAACATAAACCAAGTAAGTGTTTATAGAATAGATATTTATGAACAACTGTTTCTAGCTATTTTCTTTGAACAATCAAACAATTTCTATAGCTATCTTTTTCGAACAACTGTTGTGTCGAACAATTGGTTTTCGAAGAATTAATATCGAACAACTTTTTTCGAATAATTGTTTTCGAAGAATAGTCCGTAATTCCGTTTAATGCGTATCTTCTCCAGACTCCTGATGCATCTATTAGACGTGCTTTTAGCACCGGGTCTGTCACTGCCGCAAATTGGAGAGAGTCCAATACTCTTTCCTGTTGGCGTCTGGAAATCCTCTTGTGACGGATTAGTCTCTTGACAGAGCCCTCTTTAAGTCCCATTGGATTCCTATCTATTGGAACTTATGAGCTGGAGGAAGGCGAGACTTCTTGCGATTGATGTTGAAGCCCAGGTGTTCCAGGAACTGGATCACCTTGTTGGCTGCCTGCAGACAAGTAGTCTTGGATGCTGCCCATACCAGTCAATTGTCTATATATGCTAGGACTTGAACTCCTTCGGAGTGTAGCTGCTGGACGATTGTGTCAGCCGGTTTCATGAATATCCTTGGGGCTGTATTCAGTCCAAAGGGCATTGCTCTGAAGACACACTTCTGTAGCATGATTCCTAGGTAGGAGGAGAAAAGGTGGCTCAATAGAAGATGCCAGTGAGCATCTGTTTGCTCCTTTTGGTAGAAGGGTCCTTATGTGTTGCCTTGTAAACATCCGGAACTTGTTTTTCTTGATGAACTTGTTGAGTGGAGACAAGTCTAGAATGACTCTGAGTTTGTCTGAGTCTTTCTTGGGAATGCAAAACAGCCTTCCCTGGAGTTTGATGGACTTTGCTTTCCTTATTACCTTCTTGTTTAAGAGTTCTGAGGTATATTCTTCTAACGAGGGGGTGGAGTGTTGGAAGAATTTTGGAAAATGGGATGGAATTCTGTTCCGTTTCCACCCGAGTCCATTCGTTAATAGGCTGTGGGCCCAGGGATCGAAAGTCCAGCGATCCCGAAAGTGATACGGTCTGCCTCCTACCTGGAACCCCTCTTTGGATGGGGGGTCCTGTGGATTTGTTTTCGTGACCATGTCCTACTCGGCCCTGGGAGGAGTCCCTTCCGGGTGAAATTCTCTTAGGGCCATTTCCTTTCTGACTGAGGCGAAAGGAAGTCGACTGCTTCTCAAAGTTGGGGTTAAACATAGGCAACTGGGCCACCAGTTGTTGAGGGACCATCTGGAAAGTGGTCTGAGGCATCGTGATCATAGTCACGGCAGAAAGTTGAGCAGGTCTGCGTGGTCTCCTTGCCTTTTTATTCTTAGGCTGGGGACCTCCTTCCGAGGAAGATTTCCTCTTTGAGCTCATGCCCCACTTTTGGAGAAGGTTCCAGTTCTCCGTGGTTGGCCTGGCTATGATCTCTTGGACCAGTTCCTGTGGGAAAAGGTCTTTACCCCAGATGTTCGAGGTAATCCGTTTCCTTGGATCATGTCTTATGGTCGCTGAGGCCAAAACTAACTCTCTGCAGGCTATCCTCGCTCTGAGGAAAGCATATAAGTCTTTCACAAGGGTACCCATGTGGGACTTAGCCAGGAAAATTAACAATTATGGGGCATTCTGTAGACCTGCACTCATTTCCAGGCAGTTCTGATGAGAAAGGGAGGCTGTAAGTTTCTCCTTCGTCTCCTGTTCCCTCCTCAGAAGATGGTCTGGCAACTTCGAAAGGTTCTCATTAAACTGCCGGCCTGCTATCTCTGGATCCAACTTACAGACGGAGAAGGTTAGGTGGACATCCTTCCACTTCTCCTCGCAGGCAGGCACTGCTAGAGAGAATGGTTTGCATTCCTCTTGGATTGGGCAGGGTTTGCCCTCGTCGACTGCCTTGACGGCAAAGTCTAGTGCTTTCTCCGAAAAGGGGAAAGAGATGGAGGAAGGAGCAAGAAAGGTGGGATGTCTCTTGCTCATTGTTGAGACTTTGGAGTTGGTGTAACCAGCTCCTTCCAAGGTTTTCAGGAGGATGGCTTGCACTTTGTCATGCTCGAAGACAATGACCTCTTTGGGTACTGTTTCCTCACGGGTTGCATGTTCATCCCGCAGTCTCACGTAGCATTCTGGGTAAGCTGAAAAGTTAGGCCAGAACTCAAGATCTTCAATCAGTTTGGTCCCTAATTTCTCTGAGATGAATAGTTTCCCATTCATCATGGGCATATGCTCCGCATACCTCCAGGGGTTGGTTAGGAGCGGTGAGAGAGATTCAACACCTTAAGGGGCCTCTTAATGGAGCCCTTGGTAGGTCCGGGGCGGTCCGTCCTCTCTTGCAATAGTATCTGTTGCTGTCTGAGTGATTCTCTCATTGTCTCTTGTACCTTTTGGAACAACTCCATCATCCGTTGAATCAAAGTGAGGATCTTTTCGTTCTTGACGGCATGGGCCAATGGTTGTGGAGTTGGGATTGAAGAGGTTGACGGCATAGGTTGGTATGCCGTCACGGCGAACTGGGGGTCTTCGGTTGCCGTTGAAACGGATCCTTCTTCCTCCGCTTGTGGATGTTCCACGTCTTCTTCAGGGCTTCCTTGTAGTAGGTCCTTCTCAGTGTCAATGGACACTTCCGACGTCCTTACTTGTGGATGTCCATGTCTTCCAGTGCCTTGTCTATGTCTGCGTCGATCTTCAGTTGTATGAGGGAAGACTGGACCTGTTCCTAGGGCACCACAAGCATTTGGTAGAGCCTTGGAGAACAGTAGGCACCTTAGGGAGTCGTCGGGTAAGTACGGTCCCTGAAATTTCTTTTGGAATCTACTTTCCCATTTGCAAAGGGTCTCCCTCGCTGTATCTCAAGTCTCTATGTTGAGTGAGGGAGCTTCTCCGAAGCCGTTGGCCAGCAGGGTCGAACAGGCGGGGCAACCCTTCGGGTCACAATACTTGAGGACTCCCGACACGATGCAGCAGAGGGCACGAGTCCTGCACTTCGTGTGGCCACAAAAGTCTTTGCCTTTGTGGTTGCAGGCTAAGGCTGCACACTTCTCCATTGGCTCCTCCTGTAAAGGAAAAGGGGCCCAATGAGTATATAATTTTCTATATCAGTGATATAAAAGCACAATTTTTATCTACAATAGTAATTACTATCGTTTATGGTAGCTTAGGATAGTAAGCTTGAAAGGAAGTAGAAAAGACATATATCTGTGTTTCCCCTCCCAGGCCATTGCTGAGACCTCCGTCAGTAATTAATATTTAGTTTCCTTGATAGGGAGAATACAAGGTAGGAGTAAACTCTAGGGACTAGAGTTAGGGTTAGTAAGCGCTATACTAACATTATCTACCTGTAGTATATATTAACACTGATCGGTGATTTTTTAAGGTCCTGATGATTGAAATAAACCATCTGGGTGTTGAGGGAGTACTCAGCCTGAACACAAAATCGTGGTCCCAACAATAGACTGCGACAGGAAACACAGAGTATGTTAGAAAATGTGTGTACTACTGTATAGTTGTATACTGTAGTTAGCCGGCACACTGGCGGGGTTAGGTTAGTACCTGGCGGCACTAACTAATAGAAAGAGAGAAATCATCGAGGAAGGAGAGATTCCTATTATTATGGTTAACATAACAATTGGAAGTTTAGGAGGAATATCAGGCCGCCTGCTGTCTCCTTGCTCTAATGAGAGTTCCAATGGAAGGGATAAAAATCTGTCTGCTTTTGGCTTCCACCCATCCACAAAAGGGCTGCCGCCAGCAACAATTGTGTATGGCAGTCCAAGGGAGGGCTGAGGACTTCTCAAAGTATGTTAGGTTTCCCACCGGCAGCCGTCAGGGCCGGCTCAATTTTCCCCCCAATGATATTCACTTCCTGTGAAGGAAGGAAGAAAGGGGGAATGTGGCTGAGGCGACTGAACTAACTGCTGTCGGCAGGTTACCAGCTGGTAACACAGTCAACCTAGCAAGCCAGGATGACTGTCAGAATACCGGTGAAAGAGAATTGTGATGGCTGTGACGTCACTAAAGGACAGAAGGGGGAAGGGTAAGGGTCTTGTAGTTCACTGAGATGAAAGGTGGCGGCAGGTGTGCCGCCTACCTGCAATAGTAAACTGAGGAAGCATGGCTTCCTGTGCTAACGACGTCGTTGGTGGCAGAGGAAACATGGTTCCTTTGCTGGCGACATCATCGTCGGCAAGACAAGGGCACCCTGAGTTCGTCACTATCTATATCAAAGCCGGAGCTCGACGGCAATGAAGAAGACAGTGGTTGCCGCCTGTAGCGGCGGTGGCACTCAGGGAGGGAGGAAGGGTTTTACCTCTTTTCTCTGAGAGAGAATGTATATCATAACTTATCCATTGATTCTAGAGAATGTAAGTTCTCATCCGAATCCATAAGGAATGATAGGGTGAAGCTAAACATGGGGAATTAGTTTCGCTCTTGTAGGATCCCCGGCCAAGGTTCGGTACCGCCGGGGCTCCCGCCGCATGCAATCAGTAAAGTCACATAATAGGAAGAGGAATAAAATTCATGTATACAAGATCACCACTTGTATAATTTGCCTAAATAGCTAACATTATAGCTTAATACCGGGAAATGTTGTCCTACTGACTAACTAAAATACAATAGTAACGGGCAACTGCAGTCGTAAAATGGCTGCCCCCAGTCTGGGCAAGGCTCACCTAAACACTCTTAAATTATCGAAATTTAACTGTGAAAAGGGAGTCTAAGATTATACCCAGGAAAGAATTAATACTCAACTTTCCTAAGGATGAAAATGCTGGGGATTGCATGATGAATATTCCAACAACTTTCAACAAAACACCGGGTTAGCTTGGGAGAACACTTAGCTTAAAGTGCCACAAGGAAAGGAATGGCGGCTGGTAGTAGTACGGATAGGAGGTCCACCGGATACCTAGATCGGCACCCCCTTTCTTTCGCCACTCTTCTCCCTTACATCCGAGAGTTAAATCTATTCGGGGTGAAGGTTGCTATGTGTCGTATCTAAAAAATACGTCCCCTGATATTATGTGATATCCTTAATAGGGTACTCGCGCCAGGAGTTAGAATCCTGGAGACCTTTGGTTTAATTCTCTGGGAGTATCACTGTAGCAAATATCCCTTAGAAGGCTACCTTAAGGAACCCTTCCATCAGGACGACATGGCCGAGCCCAAATATATATATATATATATATATATATATATATATATATATATATATATATATATATATATATATATATATATATATATATATATATATGTATATGTATGTATGTATGTATGTATGTATATATGTATATATGTATATATGTATATATATATATATATATATATATATATATATATATATATATATATATATATATATATATACAGTATATATATGTATATATATATGTATATATATATATATATATATATATATATATATATATATATATATATATATATATATAAAACAGCTTTGAATCACTTTCTGATGTGTCTTTACCTAACTAACCATGCAAGGTAGTAGTGATATCAGTGTACCTCACGTGATGCACTGTAGGAATTACTTAAGGGTATTTGCAGCATTCCTTTGGCCCCTAACTATGCTTACTCTATATCCTTCTACTCCACCTCATTTCTGTCTTGCTGTCCAACTTCTAACTTTTACTTCATAGCGTAACTACAGGGTTTTGTTCTAGTTGCACTTGGGCCCTTAATGGCCTCAGGCTCCAGCCCTGGAATATATCTCCCAAATTCATAATCATTTACCTAAAAATAAATACTTAATAATCCTAACACTGAGGTCTTTGATTCGCTTAAACAGTAATATATGACCTCATGCTTCATATAAATAAATTAAAAGAATGATGGATGAAGCATTGATAAATTTCAGTAAAAATACAGTATTAAAATACGTATTCCCCAACAAATTTGAATATGTTTGTATAAGTTTTTTATAGTGCTATGTTTTAAATATAATTTTAGATATTTTTTATTATAGATTATAAGGTTATTACTATCCTGTAGATTTTGTATTACAGAGTGCATCTCCCATCCCCGTCCACTTGAAAGGAGGTCCATTCGACAAGGTTATCTTTGGTTCAACTGTAGTTTTGTGTGTGATTGGTTTAACAGGTTGTTTCAGTTTTTTCTATGATATGTCTTTCCCAAAGAAGAAAGAAGATTAACTTGAACACCATAACCAATTGAATTTTCAAGAATACTACTTACTGATTGCTTTATAAACTCACTCATTCTCTTTCTCTCTCTTTCTCTGCCCATCCAAAAGGGCTATTTTTTTTCAGTAGCAACAACAGTGTCAGGTTGAAGATATATCATTGAATAATTACCAAGCATTGAAGTAAGATATGCTCTTGGTTATGTAAATGGCTAGGATGTAAATATGTGATAACTTTTAAATAAATACTTCGAAAAGTATCTGTATTATCATTTATACCATGAAAATTTTATTGCAATTTCAAATTTAGTCACATTTAGACATATGTAAAATACAGTACAATAAACCTTTATATATTGGACACCATATAAGCCCCTGAAAGTAACCCCTTGTCATTGTTGATAAAAAAATTGTACTATAGCTAAACTTTTCTTAGCGTTTCTAATCTACATATATTACCTCCGCCAATGAAGTTTAGAGGAGGTTAAGTTATTGCTCCTCTTTGTCTGTTTGTTTGGTTGTTAACAACTTCCTGGCCACAATTTTACTCATTGATTAGTGAAGTGATTCAATTTTGAAAGTCCTAGGTCAAAGGTCAAGGTCGAGCAAAAGGTCGACCGAATTATTCCTAACTTTAACCCTAATTCGCTCATGGTTTTCACACAGACTTCAAATATGCCTACGTTCTAAATTGATTCTTGGAAAGGCACGTTGGTTTCGAGAAATAAGCTGTTGTGGCGGAGGTCTGCACTCTAAGTGCTTTTTTAGTACTACATTTGAATTATAGAGTTGAAAAATTTTATGATTAGCTTTTTTCTCAGCACATACAGGTACTGTTATATGGTTACACTTTATTCACATATGATTATACATTACAGTATTGTATATAAAGTGTGCCTATATGTGCTTGTATATACTAGGAATGTATAATTTATTGCCCTTTAAAATGAGTGTCATATGAAATGGGTAAAATCAATAATGTTTCCATCCATTTTTTTTCTCTGCAGTTGTCTTGTCTTGCTCTTGGCATTTGACCCTCTTAACGAGAGAATGCCTTGATATAGTCATGTGGTTTCTTCATATTGTTGAAGAATTGTGACGGGCAAGAGGACTCTCAAACTCGGGGAAATTGCTCACCAAGTTTGAATCTGAATTTCTCTCCCTTTCATCTATTTCTTCTGCTCAATATTACTTCGACCTCCTCCTAATTTTATAATCTTTCTTTTGTCTTGCTGTCCTAACTCTATGAGTATTGGTTCTCTTAAGTATATATATATATATACATGTATGTATGTATATATAGAGTATTTATTGCATTTGTTAATTTATTTATTTATTTTTTATTTTATTTAAATGGCGTGGATATTTCACATTCATTATTACTGCCTGCTTAGATGAATGGGAGAAGGGATCATGGTTGGGAGGTATTTGCATTCAAAGCTATATGTGAGAGTATTGGATGATATCAGCCATCCCAAAGATAGTTTGGACCTTTTAGGCAGAACTATTCTCAAGGGTTGGGTTTATTGGAATCCGGGGGATCCAGTCCTTGAGGTGGGACTCTTGGCTTCTAGCCAGAAGCCCATCATTACAGATATGGGGAGGATGATTCCATATTTTCTTGGTCTCGGTCCTAACAGGCGGGTTTAGCTTACACCATTGCCTCTATATCTGTTTTGGTTCTATCCTTCGGGTAGGGTATGGAGTGGTCCATCTGGGAAGTATACTCTCATTGTGCCGATAGTGGAGAATGCAAATTTTCTTTAAAACGTATGATACTTTCTTAATATTCTCTTCAAGTAAATAAACCAACCAAACAAATAACACAAAAAAGAAAACCCCCACCCTTGACTATGGACCCTTCAAAAAATTAATCCTCATCCCCTTGATATACCGACATCACACAGCCCCCCCCCCCCCCCTGCATGTTACCCAAATTGCATTAGACACAGATTACGATGTGATATATAGAGCATTTGAATGTTATGGACTCATTGGAGAGATAAGAATGTGACTCTAAGGTGACAAATGGGATTCTTGGATATTGTTTGAGACTCGTGATGAAGCATATAATGTACAGTGGAACCTCTACACACGAACGTATCTACATCCGAATTTTCCAACATCCGAAGTAAAATTCGAGCAAATTTTTGACTCTACACCCGAATTTTATTTCGACACACGAAGTAAACATTACGCCATTGAGCGTCGAGTGCTCAGTTCTCTATTCTTGTGTGTATCGTGTGGTTGTCCTCTGTTTGGTCTGTTTTTAACAGAGCTTATTTTCTTCCTTTTTTCACATTTCCTTTTTGATTTTACCTATAATCATGGTGCCTAAGAAGCTAAGTTTCAGTACAGGAAGAAGGCAATTCTTTCATTAGAATTGAAGCAAGAAATTATAGAAAAACATGAGAGCAGTGTGCATGTGAGTGATACTGTATGGCTAAACAATATGGCCGAAATAGGCCTATTATCTCGAGGATCATCAAGCTGAAGGCAGCCATTAAAGCAAATAACCATCGAAGGGGATCACCATTATTACAAGACATCTTAGCAATACCCTGGAAGAGATAGAACGCCTTTTGTTGATAGGGATAAAGGACAAAGAGATTGTTGGCAACGATCATTTGTGAGAAGGACCAGCGTGATGAACAGAAAGAAAGAAAAAAGTGAAGCAAAGAAAACCATGATAGCATTAACAAGCTCTTATAAATAAGACTTCTCTCTTTTTCTGTTTCTCTCTAAACATAGCATTAACATGTTCTTTAAATAAAATATCTCTCTCTCTCTCTCTCTCTCTCTCTCTCTCTCTCTCTCTCTCTCTCTCTCTCTCTCTCTCTCTCTCTTCTTCGCTGTTATAGTGTTAGATACGTCTATTATTTTTTTTCCGAGAGAGAGAGAGATTAAAAAAAAATGTGTTTAGAGTACATATGATTTTTAACAGCGTCAACGAGTTGAAAAACAATTAAATGTAACTAAGAAAGTAATAACAGCTAATCTGAATTCCTTTATTAACTAAAACAGGAATTGCTACGCAGTAAGAGAGACGGTCGGGGAGGAGGTAGAGATG
This sequence comes from Palaemon carinicauda, assembly GCF_036898095.1. NCBI lineage: Eukaryota > Metazoa > Arthropoda > Malacostraca > Decapoda > Palaemonidae > Palaemon > Palaemon carinicauda. The sequence goes on from NC_090729.1 coordinate 143,982,901, forward strand.
GTGACTGCGATAACATACCGTAACTCGTCACTGAAAGTGATGAAAATAAAAAATTAAAAGAAAAAAATGTAAAAAATATGAAATATAAAAAAAAAAAAATAAGCTAAGTTAGATTAAAATTTCCGTAGTGTAAGTTACGGTATGTTATCGCAGTCACCATCTCTACCTCCTCGCCGATCGTGTCTCCTCGTACGTGTGTGTGTGTTTGCGCATACGCACACGAGTGTGTTTGTATCAATATTTGTTTTAGTTAATAAAGGAATTCAGATTCGCTGATATTATTTTTTTTAGTTACATTTAACTGTCTTTCAACTCGTTAACGCTGTTAAAAATCATATGTACACAACATATTTTTGTTTAATCTCTCATTTTTGTTTAATCTCTCTCTCTCTCTCTCTCTCTCTCTCTCTCTCTCTCTCTCTCTCTCTCTCTCTCTCTCTCTCTCAGAAAAAATTAATAGACGTCTCTAACACTAACAGTGAAGAAGAACAGAGAGAGAGAGAGAGAGAGAGAGAGAGAGAGAGAGAGAGAGAGAGAGAGAGAGAGAGAGAGAGAGAGAGAGAGAGAGTATTTATTTAAAGAGCATGTTAACACCATGTCTACCTTCTCGCCGATCGTCCGTCTCCGGCGTAGCAAATCCTACACCTGCGTTGGCCTGTCTCTAAGGTAAAGTGGCAATAAAACACATATTTTGTTTATTATTTCTTTATAATTATCTTTTTTACATGCTTCTTACATATTATGCAGTAATGTTATTGTTATGTGTAATTATGTGTAGCCATTTATTAAGGATTTATTATGGGTTTTTAGGCTGAGGAACGAATTAAATGAATTACCATGTATTCTTATGGGAAAATTCGTTTCTACATCCGAACATTTTCTACATCCGAAGTTGGTTCTGGAACGGATTAAATTCGTATGTAGAGGTACCACTGTAATATGTAATATGAATATTAGAATTAATAATTTGAATATAAAGGGTGCTCTGTGTGATGGGTTACCCAAGGATCTCGAAGTGTACAAACCTCAAGATGGGATATGTAAAGATATAGAGGTAGTTGTGCCTTCCAGAGAAAGTCAAAACCACCAATGTGGCTTGTTGCTCAATCAATAGGATGCACAGGAAATTACTTCAGGATCTGTAAATTTCCTCAGAAGAAAGTAGGGACGATCTCACCTGGAGATATATCTCGGTATGGAAAGAATAGTTTTCTTAAACATGCCAAATCATTCATACACTCCACTATATTATGAATATTAGAATTAATAATTTGAATATAAAGGGTGCTCTGTGTGATGGGGTACCCAAGGATCTCAAAGTGTACAAACCTCAAGATTGGATAGATATAGAGGTAGTTGTGCCTTCCCAGAGAAAGCCAAAACAACCAATTCGGCTTGTTGCTCAATCAATAGGAGGCACAGGAAATTACTTCACGATCTGTAAATTTCTTCAGAGGAAAGTAGGGACGATCTCACCTGGAGATATATCTCGGTATGGAAAGAATAGTTTTCTTATACATACCAAATTATTCACACAGTCCACTATATTATCCAAATTAAAGACAAATAGCAAAGATATAAAGTTGAATGTCAAACCCCACCTAAATTTTAGTTATGGAAGGGGGGGTTAGTTTTTAATAGTGACTTACATGAATTTACGAAAGAGGAGATACTGGCCATGTGTCCATTAACAGTGTGGAAGGTTCCTGAGACATCCATGATTATCCTTACTTTCCAGGATGTGTCTGTACCTTTCCCCATTGTGATTGAAAATGAAAGGATTAAAGTTCGACCTTTTAAACAGAAGCCACTTCAATGTTTTAATTGTTTCAAATTTGGACACCCTTCCAAAGTCTGCAAAAATGAAAAAATATGTAGCACTTACTCCGAACATCACCATGGAGATTGTACACTTGAGGCCAGGTGTTTAAACTGTAATTTGAATCATAAATTTACTGACAGGAGTTGCTAGCAATATGAGTTAGAAGAGGTTGCCCTCAATAAATCCAGTATTGAACACAAGTGTGGGGCATGCCAAGAGACTATTGAACAGATAAACAAGCTATGCCAAGGCACTGAAATCAGGAGGAAAATAGCTGCACGAGACATCTAGCCCACCTATTACTGCCAGTAGTTCACAGAAAAGAAATATGCCATCTGGTAACAACCTTTGTCTCCCATTACAAAGGAAAATACTAACCTCTCTCAGGCTGTCTTTGCCTGATTTTATAGAGGTTTCACCCAAAACCAAATTACCAGGTGCATCTGTAGTGGGGAAGATGCCAAAACCTGTTAAATCACCACCTGTTAATTGGAAAAGAGAGAAACCTCCATCTCTCTCGCTCCCTTCCATTAAGAACACCAAAGTTATGACATCAAATAGATATGATGTTTAGTCTGTTGATATTTCAGATCAACAAGAAAACAACTTAAATCAATCCAAAATTCAAGATGATGTCCACCAACCCCCTCTACAATTAGGTCAAAAGAACATGAAAAAGGCAAATATAAAACCTAATTTATCAAGGCCCTCTTATAAGAAGTCTACAGGAAATAATGTTGAACCAAAAATTGCAAATAGGAAGACCTCATCCCAGATGTCTTCCAGAAAATAAACCATAGTATTCCCTCCATTTTGCAATGGAATGGTCAGAGTTTAATGGCCAAATATGAAGAACTTCAGCTCTTCATTCATGAGCACTCCCCCATAATTATATGTCTACAGGAGAGCAAACTTGATCATAATGCTCCTTGTCCTTGCAAACATATAAGCTACAGGACACCATATGATCAATGAGTAGGAGTCATGGCAGAAGTCTTATATATGTTTGTCAATATGTTCCCCAAATATCTTTGTTTATTCGTACACCTCTGCAAGCAAAGGTTGTACAGATTGATATAGGAAGAAAATTCACCATATATTCTGTTTACGTGCCTCCAAATGACATCTCTTATGATAATTTAGTAGAGGTGTTCCAGCAACTCCCTCAACCTTTTCTTTTACTTGGAGATTTGAATGGTAGACATCCTTCATAGGGCAATTTTTTAGCAAACACCAGGGGCAATATTATATCACCAATTGTAGAAAATGAGGATGTTGGACTCCTTAATACAGGAAAGCCCACTCACTTTCATGTTCAGACAGGTACTCTTTCATGCATTGACCTTTCAATTGCAAGGTCTAACTGCCTTCTTGATTTCGATAGGAGAACATTAGATGATTGGCATACTAGTGATCATGTGCCAATTATTATAAACACCAACAATGGTCCCCCTTTACAAAGATCACCACAATGGAATCTTGACAAGGCAGACTGTGTTAAATTTCATGAGCTAAGTGAAGTCGAGGGGAGTGCAGAACAGTTTGAAAGTGTTGATGATGCTATAGACATAATGAATGGAACTCTTCATACAGCAGGAGTCAATTCAATTCCCAAAACAACAGGGTTATTCAAATGACAATCAATCCCCTGGTGGTCTTCAGAACTAACTGCCCTGCACAGAGCCATGAGAAGGTCCTTAACTCGATTACGCAGATGCCGTACTGAGGAGAATTTAATTATATACAAAAAATGTAGAGCACAGTTCCGTCGTGCCATGAAAGAAGTTAGGTGCCAATCTTGGGTATCTTTTGTTTCCTCCAGTAACAGTAGAACACCACCATCTTCTGTATGGAGGAAAGTTAAAAAGATAGCAGGCAAATTCACCCCCAACCCACCACCAGTGTTGAAGGTAAATGGTCAGTATGTGACTGAAGCAAGTGAGGTTAGCAATGCCCTGGCTGATTATTTCTCAAATGTATCATGCAAGTGTGAAGCAGCTCCTGGTCATCAGTATAGGAACATTGAAGAAAAGAAAATTTAAAATTTTGCAACTGGTAAGGAAGAGTCATACAATTCCCCTTTTACTTGAAGAGAATTTGATTCCGCACTTGCTACTTGTAATGATACAGTCCCTGGACCTGATGGAATTCCCTATGCAATGATTAAACATATACCTGTTAATACAAAGTTATTCATTTTAAGCATTATTAACAGAGTATGGCATGATTGTAGTTATCCAAGTGTTTGGGAACTAGCCATTATTTTAGCATTTTTAAAACCTGATAAGGATAAGTTCTTAGCAGCAAACTACTGACCTATTGCATTGATATGCTGTTTATGTAATATCATGTAGAAGATGGTCAATGCAAGACTAGTGTGTTACCTGGAGAAGAAAGGTATTTTATCACCTATCCAGTGTGGATTTAGAAAAATGCATTCAATTTCAGATGTGTTGATACGACTTGAGTCCTCTATTTGTGAAGCCTTTGCTAACAAATAGCACCACATAACAGGATTTTTTTTTTACCTCAAAAAGGCATATGATACTACATGGAGATATGGTATACTTAAAACCATTCATAATCCAGGACTGAGAGGAGAGCTACCATTGTTCATTCATGTCAGGAAGGAAGAGTTTCTCAGGGTAGCGTAATGAGTGTAACCCTATTTGCACTAGCCATAAATGGGATATCCTCAGTCATTCCTAGAGATATTCTCTCAACATTATTTGTAGGTGAACTCTCTATATCATTTGCTGGAGCTAGAATGGCAATGGTTATTATTATTATTATTATTATTATTGCTATTATTATTATTATTATTATTATTATTATTATTATTATTATTGTTATTATTATTAGAAGCTAAGCTACAACCCTAGCTGGAAAAGCAAGATATAAGCCCAAGGGCTCCAACAGGGAAAAATAGCTCAATAGGGAAGGGAAACGAGGAAATTAATACATCACAAAAGAAGTAATACAATTAAAATAGAATATTTTAAGAACAGTAACAACATTAAATTAGATATTTCATATATAAACTATAAAAACCTAAAAACAAGAGGAAGATAAACAAGATAGAACAGCGCACCCAAGTGTACCATAGAGCAAACGAACTCTAATCCAAGACGGTGGAAGGGCATGGCACTACTCAAGACTAGAGAACAATGGTTTTATTTTGGAGTGACCTTCTCCTAAAGGGCTGCTTACCATAGCTAAAGAGTCTCTTCTACCCTTACCAAGAGGAAAGTAGGAAAGTAACCACTAAACAATTACAATGCAGTAGATATCTCCTTGAGTGAAGAATTGTTTGGCAATCTCAGTGTTGTCAGGTGTGTGAGGACAGAGGAGAATGTGGAAAGAATATGCCAGACTATTCGATGTGTTTGTATGCAAAGACAGAATAAACCGTAACTAAAGAGAGGGATCCAATGCAGTACTGTCTGGCCAGTCAAGGGACCCAATAACTCTCTAGTGGTAGTATCTCACCAGGTAGCTGGTGCCCTGGCCAACCAACTACCTGTAAAATTACAGGAAATTAAAACACTCAATCGGCAAAATAATTCAGTGGGCTGATATGAATGGATTCAAGTTTTCGACAAGTAAAACTGTTGTCCATTTCTGTCGTATTCGGGGAGTACATCCAGACCCGGATATGTACATCAAAGGTCAATTTATCTTATGTGTAAGTGTAGCTAGATTTCTAGGGTTGATCTTTGATTGTAGGCATACATGGGTTCCTCACTTGAAAGCCCTAAAAGTAAAATTTCTTGAGGCTCTGATTCTTTTAAAAGTTTTGTCCTATACATCATGGGGGCAGACCGTAAAACTCTTTTCAAATTATACAATGCCTTAATTTTTTCAAAAATTAGTTATGGGTGTGAAATATACTACTCAGCCACCCCAAGCCAATTAAAAGTTTTAGATTCTAATACACCATGCTGGTATCAGAGTGTCCACAGGAGCCTTTAGAACTTCGCCTATCCCAAGCCTCCTTGTTGACGCTGGAGAATTGCCTATAGACCTTTACCGGAAGCCTTCTATTGTTAGGTATTGGTTTAGGTTGCAAAGACTTCCTAATTCTTTAGCCTGTCAGACTGTAAACCTTGTAAGGCATTCTAGATATTTTGAGTTGCTCCCAAAATCTCCTCAACCTTATGGTTTCCAGGTAAAAACATTAGTGGACAGTTTAGATATAGGTAGAAATAAAGTGCTTGCATGTAGGATATCATCAAACCCTCCATGGAAATTACCAGATATATCTTTTTTATGAATATTATATTGGTATAAAAAGAGCATGACTGACTATGAAGCCAGGTTGTTCTTTATGGAACATGTTGAAGATCACAGGAAATCAACTTTCATATAGACAAATGGCTCCAAATCTGATGCAGGCGTTAGATTTGGAGTACTGTATATAGTAGTGCTTTTAATGGTAGAGGTGCACTTCCTCTAGCATCCTCTATATTTACTGCCAAACTATATGGCATACTAACCGCTATTGAGAAAATAGCGTTACAAGACGAGGGGAATTTTACCATTTTTAGTGATGCAAGAAGTGTGTCCTACAAGCTGTAGAAGTTTTTAATTCCAATAATTCCTTAGTTTTAAATATTTTAGAGTTGCTTTTAATTATCGGTATGAAAGTTATAACAGTTCGATTTTGCTGGGTTCCAACACGTAGGTGTGTCTGGAAATGAGAAGGCAAATTCGCTGGCCAAGAATGCTGCAGCTGAGTTACTACCAAGAAGGTATCCCATTCTGATACATCTTTTAACATTCGCTACATTTCTCATTCTTTCAATCCACATGTTATACACTCTTTTTCATCTCAATGACTTTGTTTTCATTTGTACTCATTCACTTATTTTTCATAGAAAGAAGATTTGGCTTAGAATAAACATTTTTGCCAGAACAAAAATTTCTTGACCATAAATTTTTTGTTCTGACCACTAAACTTCCTTGCTTCTCCTATCAGTGACTCCTCTTTACATTTACCCCCAAATACTAAAAGAAGAACTCACATTTAAATTTTGAAGAGTTGTTGAATATCAAGCTTAGGAGAGGCTCTGTGAAACAATGTGAAAGTTGAATTGGTTAGTGATGAGTTGAGAATATTTGTGCTATTGAATGTTACGAAAGATATAAGGAGGGGGATTAAATATTTGGAGATTGGAAAACCAGAATCAAATGAATAATAGGTGCAATGCTCCAGCATGTTAGTGATATGGTTTAGAAGGTATGTCTGGATTAGGATAGGATTCTGAGAGAATGGTTGAGGAGAAGTTATTATTTCATTGTGTAAAGGTGAAATTTTATTGTAGAATTTGAATGAAGAAAGTTATACAGATGGCAAATATATTGCTAAAGAATAAAATGTGTAGATAGTGTTTATGAAAACTTATGTAGGAAATTTCAAAATTGAGGACTAAAGCAACATGTGGCATGTATGTACCTAGAAAAACTTTAGATAAATTCAATGAGATTGAATGTGAGTATGGTTGAAAATTGTATCATATAAAGATGTTGAGAGCAACAGCAAAATTGTAGGATGGAATTTTTCGTGTATGTAGACAAGAAAGAGTAAAAGTAGATCTTAGATAAGTATTTGACAGTTCAGTATCTTAGAGATGAAGTAATGTATGAATCTAGAGAAAGGAGGTTAAACACAAATGTCATGTTGAGAGATCAGAAAGTGCATTGCAGTATAGTGTTCAGTGGTTGAGTTTTGCAGATGGCACAGTACTGATTTGGGATAGCAACGAGAAGCTACAGAAACTAGTAAAGAAGTTTGAAATGGTTTGCAAATGAAGAACATTGTGAGTAAATAAAGATGGAGTAATAAATGTGAATGTTGATAGCGGTGATTGATTCCTATAGATATTTTGGAATGAATACTTTATGATGAATTTTATCAAGATGAGAAGAGACAAACTTTACAGAATAGGTGAAGCAAGAAAGTTTACAGAATGTTGGCAAGATATTGAGATGAAATTTTATTTGTTCCTACGGCAATACAACTGTCGTTCTGTAGAAGGGGTACAGTTTTTGTGATAGCTGGTAATAGCCAGTAAAGAACTACAGAGGTTCTAGCAACCGCCACCCAGTATCTCTGGTGGTCCAGGTCTGACAGCGCTCCAAGCCTCATTTCATATTCTGGCTGTTTTGCTGAACAGACATCTTCCCGATGCTCTTTAACCGGCCTGAAGTTTTGTCTATTTTTTCCCTAATATTCTCTTTTTCAAGGAAGTACCTTTGGTTAGTTCTAGGAACAAGAAGTTTCAGTTTCAAGTTCTCTGCTTCGAACTTTCCTTCTCAAGTTTTGTCAGAATCTGGGGATCTGGATAGATATTGAGAAATATGTTCTCATCCCAATTCAGAACCTTGTCTACTTGGGAATGAGTATACACATAGTACAAGGTAAAGCGTTCCCATCACAGGACAGGTTACAGCAGTTGAGGAAAGTTGCAGCACCCTTCTTGACACTATATTGTGATCCCCAAATTTTAAGCACTATACAAGTGTAAGGGAAACATGGACATGGAATGCTTATTTTTATGAATAGTACTTACCTGGCAGTTATGTATATATAGCTGATATCTCTAAATCGGCAGAATTTTTCAAAACGAGGCAACCGCCTTGTGGTGGTTGGGAGGTAGGTGGTCACACCCGTCACAGGGTGGTACAAGGAATCATTCCGTGTCCAAGACTTCAGTTCATCTCTGCCGGCTGGATCGAAAACATCGTCGGTCCACCATTGAGAGTTTTTCGAATCATTTTCCCTTCTTTGCTTTTTTGGACTTCGTTTGGTGAAGTACACTGATTTAGGGATTTGGCAATCGTGTTTTGTTATTATTATTTTACTTTGTTTATCATGAGTGAAAACTTAATTTTTGTGTTTGTGCGAGTGGTGTATGCAAGGTGAGGTTACCGAAAGTGTCGGTTGATCCTCACAGTTTGTATGCAGGGGTTTTGCTTGTGCACTATATTTTAGGTGCAAAGTTTTTAATCCTGATGACGGAAATACGTTCCGCCAACTCTATGACGTCACAGTCGTGTGACGTAATCTTCATTGTATGACTTGCAATTCTCTTTATTTGTTTTTTTCATGTAAAGAATGGGAGGAATTCCACTTATATAAGTTTTTTTTTTAACTTTTAATGCCAATATTATAGAAATATTTGTCCATTTAGTATTCGTTCTTTAAATCATCGATCTAATTTCATAAATTAAATAGAACTAGCGTATGGTTAATTTACGCTGTTAGTTCTCGTTACTATCGATGCAGTCCCAACATGCCTGGTAGCGTTCTTTTCGATGGGAATTAAAGTGTTGGCTATAATACTCCAACAACAACGATATGGGAATTCTAGTTTTAGTAGTATTTTCATTTATATGTTCCTATTGTTTACATTTATATATATAGATACGTTATTGCTATATCTGTTCTTTTTATCATTACAACTCGCTTGTTTTTGAAAACCCTTTGAATTAATTGTGGATTACATTTGTTTTCCCTTTTTCTGTTCCTTTTAATCTTTAACGTTTAACTTTTCCGGCGTTTGTATGTAACTACCGGGTAGGTTTTTAGGACATTTAATTTTACCGGTGGTTATATGTAACTACCGGGTGAGTGTGTTCAACATTTATTTTTAATATCAACTCTTGCCCGGTGGTTTTTCTTTTTGTGACCGCCGGGTAAGTATGTTTGAAAGTTTATTTTTATTATGGAAATGTCAGTTTAATATTTTATAAAAATATTTTGTTACAGTTTATATAGCAAGTACTAGAGACGGTATTGCTTTCTCATTCAAGCCCGTGGCAGCAGAATAAGTTCTCTCACAACGGGCAGGACTAATTATGGTCTTTTGTGTAAGAGTTTAATAGTGCAAGTTTCAGTGCTAAATTAGGCATTGGATTCATTCAGCACAGTGGACGTCGTTTTCCTAGCCTTAGACCTCTTCCAAGCTCCCCGGCCCATGGGAGAAGGAACGTCGATCGGCGAAAGGAAAAAAGAGGCGTTAGCTCACGAGCAAACGCCCTCGTGAGCGTTCCTGTTAACGTTCCCAAGAATGCTTGCCCTTGCCATGGGAAAGCAAAGAGCGTTGGACGTTAAGATTCTTACACTGCTTTTAAAATTTCGCATTGCATCACTTTTGATTTTAATGCCAATACTTTAAGTCATAGATATTCGCTGATAATATCAGCTACCTTAGCAGGCAAGGAATGAAGGTGTTTTTATCTCCTACAACTCTTTTGTTGTTTCCCCAACGATGTTTACTGTCTGTTTCCCTCTTCCAAATGTGTGAATCAGCTATATATATATAACTGCCAGGTAAGTACTATTCATAAAAATGGAGTTTTTATGATAAAACAAAGTTTTATGAATACTTACCTGGCAGTTATATATATATTCGAAGGCCCACCCACCTCCCCTCAGGAGACAGGTCGGGCATAGATGAACTGAAGTCTTGGACACGGAATGATTCCTTGTACCACCCTGTGACGGGTGTGACCACCTACCTCCCAACCACCACAAGGCGGTTGCCTCGTTTTGAAAAATTCTGCCGATTTAGAGATATAAGCTATATATATATAACTGCCAGGTAAGTATTCATAAAACTTTGTTTTATCATAAAAACTCCATATTTCAAACAAATTGGGTTTAAAACACTTTTTGAGAAAATTAATGAATCTTCAGTGTTCAAACAACAATCACGACATAGGATTCATACAAGTTGAGATGCACACTACCAGTCATCTAATGACTATAAAGCAAAGATAACTAAAAGGTTAAAGGATTCAAGTTTCTGTTCCAATTTAATTCAAAGAGATGCTCATCAGAACATCAGCCTGGTAAACCCAACTCCACACTGTGGTACCCAACCAAGCAAGAAACTCCCCAATAAACTTGCATGCCAAGGCAGAACTTAATCTTCCACCTATGGAAATGCAAGGCTAGCACTTAACACAGTACTACCCAGTTTTCTTGTTTCCTGGTGCACATCCACAATACATCGCTGTTAAGATTTTACCTACTGTATTTTGTTTAGGCCCAGGAGTAAGAGCAACCCATACCATTTCAATGGCAAATGGCTTGTGGAAGTCACGGTGAAGGGTGCAGAGGCCTGGGAATAAGAATAACACGGACCATTTTAGTGGTAAAGGTCTTTTGGAAGCCATGGGGAAGGATGTAAAGGCTCAGAAGTAAGAGCAACCCTGGCCATTTCACTGGCAAATGGCTTGTGGAAGCCATGGTAAGGGGTGCAGAGCCACGGGATCAGAGAAACATTCACCATTTCAGTAGTAAAGAAAATGTGAGCTTGGGGAAGCCAGAGTAAACAGTGAGAAAACCAAATGCTGCCCTGGTTTTTAGTGGAAATCGCCATGGTGAAGGGTGTAGAGGCCCGGGAGCAAGAGCAACTCAGGCCATATCAGAGGCAAGTGGCTTGTTAAAGCCACGGCGAAGGGTGTAGAGGCTCGGAGAGCAAGAGCAACCCGGGTCAATTTACTGGTGAAAGGCTTGTGGAAGCTGTTGGTTTTCTAGCATATCATGGGGTTAAGAAGGGTATTGATAGTGATAAGTCTAAAAAGGACTACAATAGAAGTGAATAAAAGAGATTACAGTATTACAAATTCTTAGTGGTGTGACCACGTCCAATATGGCGAAGCAGTGTCGTATGGCAAAATCAACAACTTGCACCATACAGAAAATTAAAAAGTCGTCATTTAATGAATCGTTATATCCATTGGAGTGAAAATGCTAATAAAAAGAATTCATACAGTGTAAGTAGAACAATTTTTGTTAATTTGGATGAATGAGAAATGATCAGCCTTTGTTAGTATTTTTGCAACCATATTATGAAATAAAGACCAAGCAGCTGCATATTGAAATCCACAAAAATTCTAATATCGATGTTTTCAAGGTAACCAAGGCTGGTTTGATAAATTCAATTGGAAAATGCTGTGGAGAAGAAAGTATCTTATGTGGATTATTTTTATAGTAGGAAGAGGCTGAGAAGTTTATTCCCCAACTAGTTTTTAATTGTGATGATACAGAACTCTACTGAAAAAATACAAAGGAGCCCCTATATAACCCAGAAGGATAGGCCAAGTATGTTACTACTGTATGTATCAATACAATGAGGAACTTTTAAGATCATGTCCTTAGTAGTTCATTAAAAAAGATCATGTTATGAGTAACCTGAAGGTGATGTAGAGGGCCAAGAATAAACCCTTGGTAACCTTATAGACAGTGTAACTGATCACCCTCCAGGCTTGTAAGACCAGTTACTTAAAAGAGTTTAGCTTCACAACTGAAGTTCTTGGCCATAATATAAGTTTTCTGATCCAGCCCCCATACCAGAATGTTATTTTTAATTTAAGAAGTTCCAAAGCAGAGCTGGTTTTCAAAGGGTAATTCAGTGTCACCCCTCATATGTGTAGTTATTATTCAGAGAGAGATGGTGAAAATTAAATTTGATATTCTGCATTGATGGTAGTATATAAACAAAGTCTTCAAGACAATGATGTGGGGAAGTTGACCACATTACAGAGGAACCCTCAAACCTTTAAAACAATCAAGAACAGATGTCAGCTGAGGAAATTTCTTGAAAGGAGAAGGGAGAGATGATTTTCCTAGTTCAGTGATTAAGGAAATATGAGCAAAATGGGGGAAAGTACAGATGTTTGTGGGTTTTTCTCCCAGATAAAGCTGTAGCAAACTGTATCATTAACATTCTAATGACAATACAAATATTCATTTTAGACAATGAAATGTAGGGTAGAGATTTATGAAATAGAGCTCTAGTGACTGAAGCAGTAGCAGCAAAGGGCCAGAGAAGAAGAAAATGAACCCCAACAGGACACTTGCCCAACATTATTATGGAACAGGGGCCATTTTGAACAAAACTACAACTTCATCTCTATAATATGGTAAAGTAGTTAAATTTTCATTATTTAATTTATTCATTGTTTGCAAGTACTGTGCTTACAGAATTACAGCTGTTTTCTAATATGTATTCAGTAATTTAGAATTATAAAAGATACTTCAGAAGTCATGCAAAGGACATGGAAGGGTTTAGGATGTACTGCTTAAGTAATTTATTGGCTAGCATAAAGTTTGGTTACAATAGATTAATAGTACAACACTGTCTATAAGACAAGATTTCTTATTCATTCTTTTCTACAAGTTACATTATGTAACCTAAAACACATTGTTACTGAAATATGCACTGTAAAGGCTTATAAGGATACTCCAACATTTTTGTGTCAAGTTAGAAGGCTGCCAATTCAATTTATAAGTTAATATTACTGTATTGAAGATGCACAACTAATTATTGCTGCAGAATATTGTTGCATTGTTAATTAAGGTTTTCTAGTGGATTATATTACATTTATCATCATTACAGTATGCATTGATGCAGACAAAAATTTCTGAATTTATGTGAATTAGAAAAAAATTATATTTTTTTCAGTATTCGCTTTTGGGTAAAAGTTTTAAATCCTTTCGTAAATGATAGGGATTAAACTTAACTTTACAATCAATCTTGTCTTCACATTTTTTTTTCTTATATACAATATTAATTTATTGTAAAGTTTTAGATTCTTTTGTGTTCATATTGAAAACCATTAAACTGTAAAAACTTTAAACCTTTTAAGATAATTTAGAATAAGTATCATGGCACATATGTAATTATTTTCTATTTACTAAATATACTATTGTAATTGATAATTATTTTTTAGTTTTTCCGTGGAAGAAATTATATGATATCTATTATGCTGAATCTTGAGTTTTTTTTTTAACTTGATTAGAAGTTGTAGGCTTCTGGAAATGTTAGGGTAAGTGAAAGTAGTGGATTATGACTTGAGTTATGCAGTTACAATAAAGCTATATCATATTCATATTTGTTTCACTGACTGATGCAAGATGAAAGAGATGTGCGATAACGATCACAACAAAGTTCCCCCAATTAACACTGATGAATCTTTTCTCGTTTCCCCTCTCCCCTTACCCAGCTCCCCTCCATAACCCATCATCTCCCTTTCCCTTTTATCAGCTTTCCCTTCTTCCTTTTTTATCAATTGCTCTCTCTCCCTCTTGTGCTAATCCTCCCCATTTATTCTTCTATTTCCACACCCTCTTCTTCCTTACGCTATCTTGTTTCCCTGTCTCACCCTCTTCCATTCCTTCCTTATTGGGTCTCTCTGGACAATCCCTCTTTTCCTTTCTTCTTGTTACCCAATCGGACTTTTGTCCTTCCTATCTGTATTCTGTTAAAGATTCTTTTGAAGATTATAAGTAATTTGAAAATATTCTTGTATAAGTTAAGGTATCATCCTCATTCCTAGTTTTTTTTTAGGATTATTTTCACAATTATGCTATGATTAATACTTTGAATTTTGGGCTAATTATAACTCCATTACTTGTTTTAAGATGGATATTCATAAGGCCCTAGCATTGAACTATATTCCAATCTGTTCCATGACGTTGTTTTATTAATTCCATGATGTTGCTTCATCAGTTATTACAGAATACAGTTACTTTCTTTTTGGATAAAATTTTTTGTAATAAGAACTTCTTATATACCATAAGTAACCCATTAGAAAATGTTCTTCTAGGGTTATTTTTGAAGACAGGATTTTTTTAAATGTTCTCTATTATCTTGATAACTCTTTGATAATCCATTTATCCCATTATATTTATAATCAACTATCTATGAAATTGTATACCCTCTATAAGTTATATGCTTATACTGTAGTATAAAAATTATATTTTGTTGGCTTATGTCATTTGATTTTTTTTGCTTTTGTTTAGGAGGATGTATATTTTTATGGCATATTTTTTCTCATTTGCTTTGATAAGATAGCTTGTTTGATACTCATTAACTTTGGAATGAAAGTGTTAACATTTATTTCATTTTTACTATATTGAAGTTGAATTGGAAATTGGGTAAAAAGTATTCACAGTCAGACTCACAGTCTTTGAATAATAATTTATTAACATGGTCAGTGATCCTAGTAAAAAAATCCATTAAACTTGACAACAATCTGATAGGTTGGTGGCTAGTATGCCATCTCGGTTCCATTAGTCATTTCATGTTACCTGACCTGACTCCCCACCAGAAAGATCTGATTTTTTTTATAATGTATAGACCAGATTTGTAGTCCGGAATATTCCTAAATGAACATGGATCCTCAAATAGGAACCAAGTGAAATCCCCATTGTTCATGTACTGTAGTCTGGTTGTTGTAAAACAGTGAGATTAAAAAGGCTTGGCTGAGAAGTTGAAAATTAGTGTCATTACCGGCTTTGTATGGTAAAACTGGGTTTGTGATGTAGAAACTAATTTTTCATCACAACTTCCTCAGTGATGTATTGTCCTGAATTGCAATCTACTGAAGCAGAGAAGCTGAATTCTTCAGGTTCTTTTCGAGTATTTGAAGTATCTTGGGAGCTGTGTGAGATAGAGAACAAGGTTTATTTAGCTGAAAAGGATAATTACAGAAGCTGAAAACTTGATGTGGTGAAAGAGTCACTCATACTAATGGGATGTGTGTTCAGTGGTGAGAACCCTGTATCCTTTAGTGATATTTAGTCTGATAATCCTGGAAGACATTATCTTTTGATTTTTTGGATGATTGAGTATAAATTTAGAGAAAGTAGATGAAAATACTGCATTGTCCCTTACATATAAAACTTAGCCCACTGCTATTAATGGCCCCACCAATAACAAATCTAATCATTTACTTCTCTTAAATGAATTTTTTGTTCACAGTCTAAACTCAACAGGTAACTGCTTCAAAACTCAAGGATATGTCTATATTTTGAAACTGCCTAATTAGAAAAGTTTCTTATATAAAGAATTTACATTCTTGTCTCTCATCATTTGGTACATCCTTATGGGCAAGTGACACTTAATTAGATGAGAATAGTACATCTACTGATTGCTTGACACTAAATCAGAAGAGAATAGACATCAATTGATTAATACCTTCTTGTATGAGTAACCTCGTCATAAAGTGGATGCAGCTTTTTGAGCCATCTTGAAAAAGCAAATCTAGAGGAATGAATACATGTTTTCTGCTAGAGATCTGATTTGGAAGACTCTTGATGAAGTTCATATGACAGAATGGAGAATTCCTTGAGAGTCAAATACTGTACCACATAGGGTGAACTGTAACCATAGATATCAGATATGAAATGTCTTTTGATGCCATAGGAATAGCTTCACAATGTTTTGAACTGGATTTGAGTCTTTTATATTTATGCCATTTTCATTTATGGCTACAGCACTATAGGTATACTGTATGTATAGGATATAATCATTTACTGTTAATAGCAAATTTTTCCAATGGAAACTATTATCTTAATGCTTTATCAATGTTTATTTTTTGTATACATCAAACATACAGCTTGGGGTAAGAAATGAAAATGAGAGTCTTACTATGTTTAAAATAGCCACACGGGAGTTTATTCCCTTTACTGCTAAGGGTCCGTAATTACCATAACTCAATATATTCTTATCAATTTAACCAAGATAGTCCGAGAATATTTTCGATTTCATTTTAATAGCAATATTACAGCAAGCAAGTTATGTTGCAGTGGTTGCTGTACAGTGCTCTGCATTTGTTTAGTTGCCTTTGGGACAGGCATGTGTAATGCCCATGGGGTCAGATATTTTTTGCTTTGCCTTCAAGATGATATGGCTATGGGTTTTTTGGGGTTTGGGGTTTCTTTTTGATAAAGTTTTAACTTAGGGCATTATAGAGGGATGTTTTATTAGTGTTTTCTAACTTTCCTACTGCTAGTATAGGCCGACTGACCTTGTTTCTTAACACCTGAGTTGTGGTAATCAATTAGAAACATCCCTGTCTAGCAATCTGCTGGACTAGAGTCCAAGTCATGCTCAAATTCAGTAGTTTCTTGTAGTTTCTACAATCTCACCATCCATGTGAGCTAAAAGTGGGGCTTTTAGGGGAACCTATGAGTTTACATACCGAGTCATCGGCAGTCATTGCCTGGCCCTCCTTGGTCCTAACTTGGGTGGAGAGGGGGCTGGGGCACTGATCATATGTATACAGTGTATGGTTAGTCTCTAGGGCAGGGTTTCTCAACCAGGGTTCTGCAGAACCTTGGGTTTCCTTAAGAGCTTGCCAAGGGTTCCTTCAAGAGATACTGTTAAATAAGCTGAGATTATTATGCCTTTGCACATACAATATGTGCAAATGCATTTTTTCAGGGTTTTTTTATAACCTAATTTCCTTATACATGTAAGGAAATATTTTTTTTTTAGAAATTTTAGGGGTATTAAAACAATATATTTTTCATTTATCACATAATTTTAAAAAAGTATAATAGTCGCAGAGAATATATTTGCAGACTACATTCAGTAAAATTAAAACAGTGACTTAGTAGTAAGGGGACATAAAAATTTTGTTGTTGCAAAAAACTACTTTAAACTAGTACATGAAGAGAGATATTTAATATTTTGTCTTCATACCTGGAAAATGAGGTCTTTCCTGGATGAATCGTATTGGCATCTGCACTGATGGTGCCCCATCAATGGTAGGCTCATTCAGAGGTTTCGCTTCCCTTGTAAAACCAAAAACTGCTGATGCTGTCACTACACACCGATTTCTTTACAGAAAGGTACTGGTTTCAGAAGCTCTTGGAGATGAATTGTAAAATTATTTTGATAATGGCATCAAAATGGTGAACTTTATCAAACAATGAGCGGTTCATTGTAGAATATTTAAAATGTTTTATGAAAACTTGGATAAAGAGCATAAAAATCTCCTACTGCATACAGAAATTTGGTGGCTCAGTAGAGGAAGAGTTCTAAATGGTGTTTAAGCTGAAAGGGGAATTACAGGAGTACAGTACTTCAAGAAAACGAGTCAGATTTTGCTGAGTGCTTTGAAGATGAAGAATGGTTGCAGAATCTAGCCTACTTAGCAGATATTTTCAGCACATGAATCAGTTGAATAAGTCACTGCAAGTCTCTGAAGAACATGTTTTGACTTCAAGTGATAAGATTCTTGGAATTAAAAGAAGACTAAACCTTTGGAAAATCATGTTGCAAAAGGAAACCCTGAAATATTTCAGCTACTTCATGGGCTTAAAAGTGAAGATGGATACCAGCAAATTTCAATTTTTATTCCAAAGCACCTAGAAGAGCTGCAAATAGAAATTGAACATTATTTCCCTCACCCAATCAAACTCTTGGGTTAAGAGTTTGATTGGGTGAGGGATACTTTCTCAGAATGTTCTGCCCATCTCAAGAACTTGATTTTAAGAGAAGAGTAAGAAGTTTGTGTATTGCAGTCAGATCGTACATTCAATATCAAAAACTTGAATTCAAGAGAAGAGAAAGAAGTTTGTGTATTGCAGTCAGATCGTACACTCAAAGTGAGATTTACAAACATATCTTTAGACAAGCTCTGGATTTTAGTGATAAAAGAATATCCTGTCATTCACAGTAAAGCAATAAATATTTTGCTTCAGTTTTCCACTTCCTATATGTGTGAGCAAGCTTTTTCTCATTTAATAAGTATAAAGAACAAGGAAAAAAACTCCTTTCAGTAAAAGAAGAAATGCATGTGTGCATATCAAAGATTCGACCTCGAATTAGCATTTGTGTTCCAAAAGACAAGCATAAGTGTCACATTGAAGAAGCACATTTCATTCTGGGCAAATATATATTTTTTTCATATTATTTTGATTGATATTGCGTCTTCAGTAAATTATTTCAATTATTTTTGAATTGTGAATAAACTGGAAAAAGGTAAAATTGTTGGGAAACACTGCTCTAGTGCACTATCTGGCTAGAGCATTGTCACTGTCCCTTGCCTCTGCCACTCATGAGCAACCTTTAAAACCCGTTTGTTTCATTACTGTATTTTGTTACTCTTGTGTCCTTTTACTTTGTCAATATGAAGTTCACTCACCTTTAGTTCTAAAAACCTTGTGGTATATAGTAGGGCTTACTTATTGTTATCTTTATACTTTTTACCTGTATGGCCGATGTCATATTTGCAACAAGAACATTTGTTAGATGTCTATCCTAATCTGAGGTAACCTAGGAGAAAGTTCACCAGAAAGAAGACTAAGAAAGTCTGGTCCATCCCAAGTGACCAAAGAGAATCAATCCCAGATATTAATTATCAGCTTTAATTCCTTCAGGGACAATAGATGATAATTTTAGTATCCTAGATATTGGTGAGATTTTGCATTTAATCCTCTTGTTTCATCATAAAAACAGGAAAAAATAATAGTGACAACAGCTGAGATATACACTGTGAAAAGTGAGTTTGACTAAAACTGAGGTGCACCTAGAAACATGAGTGAGATGGTTTCAGGGAAGATATTACAAAGCCCAAACTACTACCTGGAAGATTATATTAAGATGAAGTTCACCTCAGGCCCACAATGACATGGGCATTGGCAGATGTGACACGAATATAGAAGACTGTTGTGACAAAGAAATTTTTTGTCTAAATCAATACTGTAAGCTTATGGAGGAAATGCCACATTAGTGTGAAATTGTCTGACAGATGATGGTATACACAAGATACATTTAATTCAATTCCTGCTTCTTTCTTTAATTTTTGTTGCCCAGCTAATACTAACTTTTCCTTAATTGTATAACTAGGGGTTTTCCCAGATGTATGTTGGTGCTGAATAGCTTTCTATCAGCTTTTGCTTAGAGTGTTTATGCTAAAACTGAAAAGGAATACAATTTAACCATAAAAGAAATCCTTTCTGGTACAACCCAGGGACATAAGTGGTGGACTACCCTTAAATCAGCACTCTTTGGTGTAGATAAACAGTTCCTCCTTTACTTAAACCAGATGGCTCTGTTACTTACTGTCCAAATGAAAAGGCAACCCTTTTGGGTGATGTGTTTGACAGTAAGCAGAGTAATGAGAAACTTTATCTTCCTCATTCCTGTTTTCCTGAGACTAAACTCTCTAGTTTAGCTTTTTGAGCTTATGTAATTAAATCTCTCTTGATGGACCTTGATGCTTATGGAGGTGTAGACCCAAATTATATTTTGCTTTTGTTTTTTATAAAGACTGCAGATTTCTTAGCTACAAAGTTATCTGTTATTTTGTGCAAGTTAGCAAGAAGAGGAGTTTTTAGCACTTGTTGGAGAATTGGTAATGTTACTCCACTATGTAAATGTGTTTGTGATAGCTTAAGTCCAACTGATTACTGCCCAATTTCCATAACTCCCATATCATCCAAAGTTTTTGAGCGTCTTTTGGCAAAACGTTTTAATAGGTTTGCTGAAGGTAATCATCTGTTCCCTAGTTTGCAATTTGGTTTTTGTAAAGGCCTTGGAGCATGTGATTCCTTTCTTAAAATCTCCAATACTCTACAGAAATCCCTTGATTGTGATCAGGAAGTTTGTATGATTAGCTTTGACTTTAGTGCTGCCTTTGACCGTGTTAATCATGAGGCCCTTGTTTTAAAACTCAAACAGTTGGGACGGTGGGTCGTTTCTTAGCATTATTATTTAATTTTTAAGTAATAGATTGCAGAGAGGAGTTGTTGATAGGTACCATAGTGAGTATAGGAATGTGATATCTGGTGTTCCTCGGGGTAGCATTCTTGGCCTATTACTTTTCATTCTATATACACATGACATGGGGTTTGGCCTAGAAAACAAGCTTGTTGCATATGCAGATGATGCTACACACTACACTCTTTGCACTCTCCTGAGTGTAGATCTGGGGTTTTTGAATCCCTTGATAGAGATCTGGCTAAAATTAGTGCATGGTGCAAATTATGGGACATGAAGTTGAATCCTAACAAAACTCAAAGTAGGATTGTAAGTAGGTCAAGGGCAGTGGTTCCTTAACATAGGGATCTCAGCATTGATAATGCTTTTTAACTCTGTATGACTTTTGAAATTTTATGTGTAATTCTCGACAACAAATTTACTTTTGAGAAATTACATTAGGTCTGTGTCTTCTTTAATTGCACAAAAAATTGGCATATTGAGAAATTCTTTTATGATTTTTGGTGATCAATCTGTTCTGAAGAAGTGTTTTAGTTCTTTCATTCTATCTTGGTTCGAGTATTGTTCTGTCTGGTCTTCAGCTGCTGATTCTCATCTTAATTTATTGGACAGGAACTTACGGTCTATTAAATTTATTATTCCTGATCTAGATATTAATCTCTGGCACCGTTATCCAATTAGTTCGTAATGCTTGTTGCATAAGATTTTTCAAAATTCTGATCATCCTTTACATACAGATCTTCCCGGACAGTTCCATCCTGTTCGTAATACTAAGCATGCAGTTAATTCTAATAGCCAGGCTTTTTCCATCTTGAGGCTCAATACTACATAGTACTTGAGAAGTTTTATTCCAGCTGTGACCAAGCTGTGGAATGATCTTCCTAATCGGGTAGTTGAACCGATAGGAATTCAAAAGTTCAAAGTTGCAGCAAATTTTTTATGTTGACCAGGTTAACATAAGCCTTTTTATAGTTTATATATTAAATATCTGTTTTGATGTTGTCAGTGTTTTTAAAATGTTTTATTTTAATTGTTTATCATTTCTTGTATTGTTTATATATTTCCTTGTTTCCTTTCCTCACTGGGCTATTTTTCCCTGTTGGAGCCCTTGGGCTTATAACACCTTCCTTTTCCATCTAGGGTTGTAGCTTAGCTAGTAATAATAATAATAATAATAATGATAATAATAATAGTAATAATAATGATTGATCCATTGCTGGTCCAAATTCCTTGTTTCAGGTTTGTGTAATGACTCATAACCAGTAGGGTGTAAATTATGAAGAGAATATATCATTTAGTTGTAAAGACCAGCCTATCCTGGTGCATGATAGTGGCTAAATACGTATTAAGAAGATTGCAAGTCAATTATTAACTATTGCAAAGAGTTAAGATTATAATTTTTAGGCCCTCCTGTTACCAAAAAATCCTTTTTTGTGGGTACTAAAAGAGAATTTAGCAACATACTGCTGTGTCATGATTGTTAGTGCTATTCAATAAAGTCTAAATGTGATAGCAATAGTTAGGGGACCAAACATGTTTTTTTGGGTCTTATGTGAAGGTAAGGTAGTTGTTCCCACAAAAATGAGCAGCCTTTAACTTAGCCATGATAAAGTTAAATTGATTCGCTCCAAACTATGTGATTGTGCCTTTCATTGAAAACACGTAAAGCTAACTGTAATGCCACCTGATTCATATTATGACATCAAGAATGACATTTTGTTCATGTGTGATAAATGCTGCTGAACCTCCAGTATATTTTTCTTGAAGATTAGCCAAGAAAAGGGGGGGGGGGGGTCGCGAGTAGAGTGTGGGCTCTTTGTGGGTTTTTGACGATTTTGCCAAAACCTGGTAGATGTGTGGGACACTTAATTTTACAGCTAGTGTACTGTTGATGTAAAATTGTATTTGCATTCCACACTATGTGTTACCAAATCTTGTTATTGCAAATAGAAAATGATGTGCCTACGGAGGTTTTCATCTTCCTGATTTTTGTAAGGGTCCTCTAGTATCATTTGCTTGCTCGGTTCAGGATCTTGTGTGAACTTTCATTGTTTACATATATCAAATTTATATTTTTTCCAAGGTAAAAGGCTGCTATGGTATTTATAAATGTATCTTGTCTATATATAATTTACTAAGAATAGGACATATTTTTTTTATCTACTTTTGCTTTAAATAATAAAAATTTTATTGTAATTTTCCTAGTTTATTCCTTTAATAACCTGAATTCGAATTCTTAAGCATGCAGTAACTAGTAGCCGTAGTCAGAATAATGTAAAAGAAATCTTATCTGAGATTCAATGCACCATAACAAGGGTGGTGCCAGACCCAGAAAGTGTTTAGATGGAGCCATTCATCCACTTAAATGTGGTGCACCGGATTGAGGTCAGCATCCCAATTGTCAGTCTGCATTCTATACCTGGCTGCAGCCCACTAGCTACTACAATGATCTCTTGGCAGAGGGAAGTTATTCACCACCCATTTGCCATCCTCACCGTCTCTTCCAGGTAGAGATGGGGTTAGATCTCAAGATGTCATAAGAGTAAGCACAATCCTGGCATTCCATAAGAATTTCTGTGTCGCAGGTACTCCAGGCAGGCGGCTAGAAATAGCAGATCTTATTGACTGCCCATTACCTGTGGGAATTGACCAAC
Source organism: Palaemon carinicauda (assembly GCF_036898095.1). Lineage (NCBI taxonomy): Eukaryota > Metazoa > Arthropoda > Malacostraca > Decapoda > Palaemonidae > Palaemon > Palaemon carinicauda. The sequence goes on from NC_090729.1 coordinate 144,005,904, forward strand.
AGGTCCTTGGAAACCGTTTTGCTAGGACCTGTAGTAGCTTTACAGCAGTGGGCATAGCTACCTCAACTCCTCTGACAGGACCATTAGCATCGGATCGAGGATGGAGGTTACTTGGTAAACTGGAATGAAAGTGACTGGCTCTTTCCATTCCATCTTCTCTCTTGGGGCTCAGCATCAGAAACCCTATCAGCTGGAATCGATTCGCTTGCAGGTAAGTTCCACTTGGCCTGTAGCTTTTCTAATATATAATGTAGAAGTGTTATTCCCCACACTCCTTACAATGGGAAGTGTGTAATAACCAGGCAAAGCTATGAACATTTATACTCCTCATTGTTACTACAAAGAGATTCTTTTTGCACTTGTTGGAGAATTTGTAATGTTACTCCATTGGGTAAATGCATTTGTGGTAGCTTTAGCACAGCTGAGTACAGCTGAATTTCCATAGTCCTCTTATTATCTAAAGTTTTTTAATGACCTTTGGCAAAACATTTAAGTAGGTATGCGGAAGGTAATCATCTGTTCCCTAGTTCCCCTAAGAGCTTTAGACTTTGCCTCTGAATCAGGCTGTGAGCAAATCATAAGTGAAGCTACTCATAGGTCTAGTAACTGCTTGGACCTCGTCTTCACTGACAATCCTGGCTTTATAACAAGTAAGGTGGGTTCTCCAGTTGGGACATCTGATCATGCCTTGATTTCATTAGTAGTGAAGACTGAGCAGCCTGTCCCTGATGTATCATACTCATGTAAGATTTATATGAAATCTCCAGCAGACTGGAATGGAATTTTGCATGATCTTTTGGGCTTGAATTGGTCACAATTGTATCATAGTGTTGATCCTGTTGTCCCTTTGAATAAGAATCTAGTCAACATAATTGATAGGCGTATCCCTTCTCGGTACCAAGTCAAGGACAAACCATGGTGCAATGATGATTGTAGACGTGCTTATTTGGAGAAGCAGGAGGCCTATCATCTTTGGAAGGGTAACACATCAGATTTGACTTGGAATAACTATACTCAGAACTTATGCTCAGAGTTTGCTTCAACTGAAAAGGAATGCCATCAAACCATAAAAGGAACCCTTTCTGGTACAGCCCAGGAACGTAAATGGTGAACTACCCTTAAATTTGCTCTCTTTGGTGTGGATGCAACTATTCCTCCTTCACTTGACCCAGATGGCTTAGTAAATGGCAGCAAGGGTGATGGATTGAGTTTAAAGCGATGGACAAACTCTCTCTTAAGCTTTTACTCCTGATGCATGGCGGTTGATCTTACTAGAATTAGTATAGACCAGCAGGGATCCCTTGCCTTAGTTAGATAGGCACTACTCATCACAAAGAACTGGCTATCCTTTGATGTTCTAGCCAATGATTCCTCTATGGATTTAGTCAGTCATGGAAAGAGATGACAGAATGGTCCCCATTCTGGGCATAGCGGGGTGCTAAGAATCTCCCGGTTTATAAATACTAAAGAAAAATTGAAAATAGGTAATTGGAATGTTAGAACCTTGAATCAGATTGGGAAGTTACAGCAAGTGAAGAGTGAATTTATGAAATATAGTTTGGATATCTTGGCCCTAAGTGAAACACGTTGTAAGGAGATTGGTAAGGAAACTTTAGACCTAGGCAATATATATATCTACTTAGGAAGATGAGATGGAGTTGGAAGAGAAGGGATAGGAATGATGATGACACCAAGAGCAGAAAAGGTATTAACCGAGTGGAGAGCTGTAAATAGTAGATTGTTACTAGCAAAGTTTAAATCAAAGCAGTGCAATATGAGTATTATAGTTTGCTATGCCCCAGCAAATGATTCTGATTCTCCTGAAGAAAGAATAGATGAATTCTATGAAGAACTGCAGAGGGTAATAGATTGGGGACTTCAATGGTAAAGTTGGAAGAAATAATCAAGGGATAGAGCATGTGATGGGTGTCGAGGGTCTTGGGGCGTAGTTGCAAATGAAAATGGAGCTTATTTCATAATTTTCTGTTTAACCAACAATCCTGTCATTGGAGGTACTCTTTTTCAACAAAAGAACATTCACAAGTATACATTGACTTCTCCATGTGGCATTTACAAAAAATCAAATAGATCACATTGCCATTGATAAAGAGAGAAGGAGGACTCTGAGGAACGTAATAATTTATAGAGGTGCAGATATTGGTAGTGATCACCGGCTCTTCATTGCCACACTGAAATTAAAACTGAAAGCACCCAACAGAAGGATGGATAGAATACCTAGCTTTTATATAACTAAGCTTATAAAAGAAGAGCACCGAGAAACATTTGCAATTGAATGTAGGACTCGATTTGCAGTATTAGAAACTTTAAGAGACGAAAAACAGACAATGAAGAATGGTGTGATATTAAAAACATATATCAGTCAGTTGGTAGTAAAGTCTTGGGACACGCACTTACAAAAGCCGTGGATATCAAATGATACTTGGGATGCTATGAAAAGGAAACAAAGACTGAAATTGATTGTTGAAAGTTTTCAAGGAAGTAATGAAAGTTACAAGGTAGAGCATGCTAAGTATTCCAGTATTGACAGTGAGGTCAACAGAATAGCCAGGAATAAGTGGAGAGAATATTTAGACAGTAAAGCAGATGAGGCTGACAAAGATATGAATTCAGGAATTGGCTATGGTGTACGAATTTCTCATAGATTCATTAATGAAATCTTAACTGGGGCAAATAAGAAGAAGCATATACCAATCAAAAAGAGAGATGGTTCTGTTATAGCAACAGATGATGAAGAAAAACAACGTTGGATGGAACACTTTAGTGAAGTTATGAATAGGAGATAGGAATAATTTGATTGATATACCTGAAGCTGTTGAAGACCTTGATGTGCCCATGAATGAATTCAGTGTGTTTGAAGTCGAAGCTATCCTAAAAAAAAACTAGAGATTGAAAGCCTCCGGATACGATGATAACTGCTGAGATGATACTGGCCGAAAATAAAGTGACTCTTAGACTACTTACAAGATTATTTTGCAGAATGTGGCATGAAGAGGCAAGACCTGATGAATGGGAGTTAGGAGTGTTGGTGAAAGTAGCAAAAAAAAGGAGACCTGACTGATTGCAATAATTGCAGAGGCATAACACTTGCGTCAGTTATGAAAATTTATAGTATTCTTATTCTAGAGAGACTGGAGAGAAAGATTGATGAAAAGCTGAGAGATGAACAAGCAGGATTTAGAAAAGGTAGAAGTTTTACTAACCAAATTTTCATTTTGAGACCTACAGCAATGCGTAGAATATAGAAATCCCCTTTTGTTGGCATTTGTGGACTATGAAAAAGCCTTTGATAGTGTGCACCGGCCAATTTTGTGGAGAGTCCTGCATTATTATGGATTCCTCTTAAATATGTAAATTTTATTAAATCTTCATGAACATAGCAAGTGCAAATTTAATGATAATGGAGTCTTATCAAATGAATTTCCAGTGAACAGCGGAATACTCCAAGGGAATGTGTTGTCACCTATGTTGTTTATCCTCCTCATGGATTTTGTAATACATAGAATAGCTGGAGAAGGATTGGACTGTATTGCTGATAGGAATTTATCAGACTTAGAGTATGCTGATGATCCTGTCCTTGTTAGCAGAAGGCCACAGGATTTGCAATGCTTGCTTACCAGAATGCATGAAATATCACATGAGGCTGGGCTCAAGATAAATAGAAGAAAGACCGAGATGATGAGAACGGAATATGCAATGGAAGATGAAATATCATTGGAAGGAAAAATGATTAAGATGTAATCATTTCAATATTTAGGAACTACGATCTGCAATACAGGGTCTTTAGAACTGGAGTTTAATGAAAGATTGAAAAAGCAAACCATACAATGGCTAGTTTAAGTAAAATTTGGAAATGAAATCGCCTGAAATTACACATAAAAATCAGGCTATATATCAGTTTAGCGGGATCGGTGTTACTGTTTACACATGAGTCGTGGTATGACAATGAAACTATATCAAACAGAGTTTGCAGATTTGAGAACAAAGCCCTCAGAAGTATATTGGGAGTTGAATGGCAGGACAGGATTAGAAATGAAATTATAAGAGAGATTACTCGAGAGCCATTTGTGGATGAGATCATTGTGAGGGGTAGATGAAAATGGTTTGGACATGCTCTTCGTACTCCCTAAGATAGGTTAGTTCACCAAACTGTCTCCACAAGGCACTAGAAGAATTGGAAGACCCAGGTCTACATGCTTGAGAACGATGAAGCGTGAAGTAGGAGATGGTGAATGCAGAAGTATTGATTTAAAAGCTCAAGATAGAAACGACTGGTGAAATCTAACAGAGGCCTTTTGCGTCAATGAACGTACAGTAGTAGGAGATATTGATGATGATTGTACATTGTACGGTTAAACATGGGATTTTCAAAATAAAATTTGACTTAAACTTGGGGGTATTGAAAAAAATTTTAACTTTGGGTTTTCAAAATAAAGTTTGACTGTTGAAATTGGGAATTAAAAAAAAAAAAAAGTTTGACAGTTAAACTCGGCATATTTGGGGAAAATATTTATTTTGTCTGTCATCTTATTTTCGGGTTTCATCCTTTATAAAGTTGTTTGGGTTTTCACAAGTTTCCCTGCGACGGTCCTCTTGCTCAAAAGATAAAACACTATTTATGATTCAACATTTGAAAGTAAATCTATGATAGTCTTGAGTATTAGTGTCAATGCCCTTTTAATTATAAATTTGTAGAGTAGGGTCAACGTGAACTCTCATCCTTTTAATGAACAAATGTTCCAAGTTTATTTTCTTATTGTATTGACTCGCATAGCCGCGTTTTTTTTTTAAACCTTATTTTTATTCTCGATCCATAGTTAATCTGAAATCATAAACTATTTGCTACTGAATATGAAAGTAACGTGGTTAATGATAATCGATAATATAAATAACACTCGGTTATAAACATCCTTAATCGTTTATCTTATGCAATAGACAAGAGTTAAGTGCAAGAGCGTGGGAAATCAGCTCAATTTTCTTGATTTATTTCTTAGGCAAAGTGAATTCAATATATATATATATATATATATATATATAGAGAGAGAGAGAGAGAGAGAGAGAGAGAGAGAGAGAGAGAGAGAGAGAGAGTTATGGTCCATCTTTTGCTTACAGTATATCCTTCAACTCTGCAGTTGTCTCTTGGAAATATATTAAGGATATATTTCATGGAAGAGAGAACTTTCTAATGAGAGTTTCACTCTCATTCTCTGATTTGAAGAGATCTTCTCTAGATGACTGCGGAGGTGAAACTCGCTACTAAGAAAAACAATTACTATACAGTTGTAACCATTCTACATTACCATCATTATAATAATCACAAAATGATTAATAGTATATTTCATTAGAGTAAAAAAAAAAACGGGGATTCGTAGAATATCTTTTTCTAGATATAGACTATAGTCATATCTTAACACATTGATGTTAATTGCATTAGTTTTCTATGAAGAGATATCAATTGCTTTATGAAGCCATTACACTTTAATTTACTTATAGTGAATATTAATGCAAACTATATATAAGTTTTAACTAGAAAT
>NC_090729.1:144016455-144031455 GCF_036898095.1 Palaemon carinicauda
ATATATATATATATATATATATATATATAAATATGTGAATATAAATATATCAATATATATATATATATATATATATATATATATATATATATATATATGAATATATATATATATATATATATATATATATATATATATATGTGTGTGTGTGAATATAAATATATATATATATATATATATATATATATATATATATATATATATATATATATTTATATATATATATATATATTGTGAAGAATTTTCTTCACTCTTCTTCTTCCAATTTTATTTTTAACTTTTCTAATATTGTAGCTACCCCTTAAACGTTCTCTCCTACATTCAATTTTCTTTAACAAAACATAGGGAGGACTATTCTAAACTAAAGCTTGTTGACAGTGGCGCACGCCATGCTTGTGACGTCACAGCGTAGATACGCACAACAGAGGGCCTTAGTAACCCTGCCGTATGTTGGTTCTTTCCTTAACTACATGGGTCGAGATTAAATTCCTAAACTGCATTTTTTATATAAATTCCAATACTGCTAAATTAATGCGTCTTATATTTCTCATTACCAATTAAGGTTTGTTAATTTTAAGATGTATGCCCATCGCACTAACCCATTGCTAATTAATCATTTAAAATATTATTTTTTAGCAAGCCAGAATAGGTAGGATTGTTGTGTATATAAACTCCCTTAGAGCAGCAAGATTTCTCTAAAGTATTTAGTACAAAATCCTGCCTCCTCTGCACTCCTTGCAACAATATATTGCCCTGTCCTGAAGTCCCGATATGGCACCCCCAATGAAGTACCGTGCGCATCAAGCTCCTAACCTGTCTGGAAAGGTGAAGCCAGGTGATCTCTTCGACCATAGTGTCGGCCCCATTCGTTTGGAAGCTGCCCTGGCCTACTGACCTGCCTGGTCAGTGAACCTGTGCACCTCTGGCTCACCCCCTCTCCCAAAACGTGACTCACCAAGGAGTTCTGTGGCTGCCGGCTGGAGACAGTGAAGGAGTGGAACTTGGAAACCTATTGCCACAAACGAGGATTCTTGGGGTGGGCCAGTAAAGAGTGCAAAGTGCAACCAGGTCAACAGCTATCACGGGCATAGGACTAATCTTCAAAGGAGTGCAGGTACTACATCAATGGCCATTTAGTTATCCCCCATTTTTTAGCTTAGACTAATTTTAACTTAATAGGGAACCTGGCTAATTACAACATTCGGACTGTGTGCGGTGGGATTGTGTGTATATATTTTTCTTGGATATTAATTTCTGGTTTGAGACTAGCACAGTCTCTGGGTCACGTGCCCGACCCCATTTTGATTTTTTATTATTGCAGACCACGTGTCTAACCCATCATTTTTATTAATTTGAATTGCTTTTAATTTGCATCCCTTTTATGATTCCATTTTTGTGTTGTTAAGATGTCCGTTTTCTTTTAATGTAAATTTGTGAATAAATCAATATTAGGTTAATTAAACCTCTTTCGTATTTTTGCTCCCTCGTTTATTTTAATGTGTGAATTGAATAGTTGATCACGGGACAAAATACCCAATATTTAATGAGTAAACCTAAGTAAGTCTATAGGTGGTAACAGCGAGGAACTTTGCATTAATATATTTGCTTCGAAGGTAAAGATCCTTATCTTTAAACTTTTAAACTACTTTACATCACTGCTCCCATTTTGGATTTTGTCTAATTACATTACCTGTGTATGTGTGTTCCCTATAGAAAGAGAGATTGGAAAATCTATATAAAAACTAAAATTGTATTCCTATGTAAAATTTTCCGAGGAGGATAATGCAATTAGTTCCGAATCTCTGAGTGCCCCCTAAGGAAACTGTCGGGGCAAAATCCCCCCACCCTCTTAAAACTTAAGATCTATCCAATTCTACATAAAACTAAACGTGTATTCTTACGTAAAATATTCCAAGGAATTCAATGGAAGTGGGCCCAAATCTCTTAAGTACCCCCTTAATGGAGCTATAGTGGGCAGAATTCCATCCACTTTAAACCTCCATATATTTATGATTCTACGTAAAATTTAAAAGCATGTCCCTATATAAAAAAAAAATTCCGAGAAAGGCAATGGAGTTGGTCTGAAATCTTAAGTGCCCCTTAAGAGAACTATGGACAGTGGGCAGAATCCTTACCCTCTTAAAGATTCAGATAGTAGGAACATTAATGCCAGCAGAATGGTAGCTACACGTTAAGAAGACGAAGACCACCAAAGAAATTCTTGCCTTGAATATAATTAACAAAAAATTGCTCAGTAAAACTAACGAACACAGGAAGAAGAAGAGTAAAATCGCCATATGGATAAGAGTCAGGCATGCAGAAGTTAGAGTACGCACGTTTAATGCAGAACAGTGGCATCTTGGAACCTTCACCTATGACCCAAGACACCGGTATGGAACAAAAGAGATAGTTCAAATTGGCTTGATGACACAAAAATGTAATCACTGTGGTGCTCTGAAATGGAAGAATGGACCTCCTGGATTGTGTTTTGGTGTAGGGAAAGGTAGGCTGCCTATGTTACAAATATCATCTCCATCTTAACAAAGGAAATTTTTCATCTTCACAGCAGCAGTTCCCACAAATGAAATATTGGGAGATAAGAGTATCTAGGAGTTGAAAAAAAGTGGTTCATCAAAAAGATAACTTAAAAGAATCAATCAGTTGCATATGTAATCTATTAGATATTACTTGTTTAAAACACATGACCTACAGGTCACTGTGGAAGTAAGAGAAGTGTGAGAAATGCCATAGTCATATCATAAGCAGGATGCGAATGCCAAACCTCAGCAATGTAACATTTTTCATGAAGAGTAAACACAACCAAGCCCGTGAGAAAGAAGTTGTCTATGAGAACGGAACAAGTACCTTCCGGTATTAATGTTGTGTTTACTATCAATCCTTAAGTGCTGAGATAACTGTATAAACTTAAACGTGAATATGGATATTTGTGGCAGTTCACTTTGAGATGTCATACGGAATGGTCATCCGACCAAACCATCTATACTCCTGTGATGGAGATGTTAATACTGTTTTTAAAGAATAAACTATTTTAAAGTTAACTTACTCAGACTTTACTTGAAGATGTAACATACCAAATCTAATCTATAACACATTGAAGATGACATTTGAAGAGAACCCAAATGTGTGTTAACAACAGTAGCACACCAATGAATAGTGGCAGCGGTAAAACTCTAAGAACCAGAGAAAGATCTTCAAGAACCAGCGAATAAAACTCTAAGAACCAGAGAAAGATCTTCAAGAACCAGCGAATAAAACTCTAAGAACCAGAGAAAGATCTTCAAGAAATCAACAGTAATGAATCTACAATTTTGACTAACTATCATAGTCCACCGAAGAAATGAAAACATTTAATACCAACAAATGAATGTTATACAAACTGAGGAACTGGATCTTCAATCAACATCCTAAGAAAACCAAGGACTGACATTCAACGTTTACTAAACATTGAAGAAACATATCCAGGAAGCACTACATTCAACGGAAATTGGACCGAAAATATTCACCCAAACATCAATAGGAAGAAACAATTCAGTGCGAGAGAGAGAGGAAATGACGACATCACACTTCGCCATATAAACCGAAGCTAAGTACATTTTCTTTATTCATTTCAGTTTTGAGCAGTGAAGTGTAGTTATCACGAGTCGAGTGTCCATTATTGCTGGGGTGAGTTGTTTCCTAATCTTCAATTTCCTTTCATTAAAGGAAACTGTGTTCAACTTCGAATTCTCGTCTAGAATTTTTTTTCTCTCTGTGCTAATTCCGTTTTCTTTCAGAAGTTCTCGGGAAATATCTTTGTATCCCATTTTCTTTCAGAAGTTCTCGGGAAATATCTTTGTATTAGTATCATTGTTTTGGGGGATTTTGTTATAATCTTTATCATTTACTGCTTATGCGTTTACGCAGTGGACGTCTGTATTCATATAGATATTTTGATAGGATTGCAAGGGGTTGTAGAAATAGAAAAAGAAATACCGTAAACATGACGCCCCCTGTGAGCCCCACCCATGGACCAAGTAACCCAACCCCAGGCCATGGTAACCCCCCTCCCATTGTGACACTAGTAAATGCTCGCCCTGCAATCCTTCCTTTTCAAGGTCGAGTTAATGGGTTCTTGCCTCAGAATGTGGAGTCATGGATTTCATCTGTCGATGCCCATTTAAATGCTAAACAGATTATAGACCCATTTGTACAACTACAAGAAGCTAAAAGTTTTATAGACTTTTCTAAAGGAGATGCGAGTGCTTATTTGAGGGCCGTTTCATTTCAAGAAGCAATTACCTGCGATGATTTCAAAGTTAGGCTACGTGCGGTCTATGGAGGTGAAGAAGCCTTAGATGTAGTTTTAACATTAAGAAATACACTTAATCAAGCCACTATGACTCGGCTTAATGTTATTGAGAGAGCAGCTCTCATAGCCGATAGGCTTGACGAATATCAAAATATTTTAGGTAATTCCACTTGGGTTATTAGAGATAACATCTCCGTGAAAGATTTCTTATGATTAATGTATTTAACTTGCATGACACTTATGTTGCCTAAAGCTTTAGTGCGGTGTTTTGATAATAAGTTAACGCCAGCAAGTACGGAATTGGATGTATATAAACAGATAAAGAAACATATGTCTAAGTGTCCTGATCTTGATCCCGTGTTTACCCAAGTTTTTGCAAAAAATGAAACAAAGCCACAACAAGTAAACGTAGTTAATAATAGTCAAGTTGCAGGAATGACGTGTTATAATTGCAAACGTCAAGGTCACTTGATTGCGGACTGCAGAACGAGATTCTGTTCGTTACATAATAGTTCGACTCATTCATATAGTCAGTGCTACTCGCGTAAGACACAACAGAATCCTAGAAATACACAGTCAATTCCACAGTCAGTTCCATGTGGAAATAAAAAGAAAAATCCTCATTTCAATAAGAAGAAACAGCCAAACGTCAATGTAGTTCAGAATCCAAAACAAACAAACAGTTCTTAGAATAACGCTGATCCTGGGTCGTCAAACCAGACCTCGCAAGGTCAGACTAATTTTCAGAATGTGCAGAGCAAAGCAAATACCACATAATTAACTCCAGTGGAGAAGAGAGTGATGTTGGGTCAAGGTCATTCATGTCAACATCAGTAGTATTGAATAATGATTTTAATGTTTTATCAGATCATTGTGAGGCAATAGATTTTCCTATGAAACACACGGCCAAATTAAATAAATCAGTGCATGCTCCCGTAGATTTGCAAAGAATTCATACAATAATAAGCCAAAATGAGTTACGACCAACATTATATGCTGTAAATTTAGAACACAGATCATTTACATTATTTTTTGACTCTGGTAGTACACGTAATATCATGGATTTGAGGACACATCATTTGTTGTTTTTGAACTTCCCAATAGAAAAGTCTAGAGTAAGACTCTCGGGTATAGGAAATAATGAATTAAATGTAATAGGCGTAACTCGTGTTCAGTTCAAGGTCGGTAAGCGCACGTTTGCCGATACATTTGTTGTTGTACAAAACATTGATATGTATCCAGCTGTAATTATAGGATACCCATCTATGGGCAATCAAAACATTATCTTAGCCCCTGCCAAGCACGGCGTGTATATCAAAGGAAAATTCTATAAGTCTTCTAATACCTTAAAATCAGTTTTGGATAAAAAGGAGACGACAAATAAAACAGTGACGTACGTTGAAGAACCAATAACTTGTCTCACTAATAAAGAAATAATATACACGACCCAACAGAATTCTCGTTCACCCGTAATATCATCTTGCACGCAATCTATCGAGCCGAACGTACCTTCGAATTTAATAGTGCAAGTAAAGAAAACATTACCGGGATCTGAAATATTAATCCTTTCCGACACTTTGAAAACTAACGGATTGTCTGTCACACAAGCTGTTTATACAGTAGGCTCACATCAACAATGTAATATTGAAGTCTGTAATCATTTAAATACCACTTTAGTAATTCACAAAAATCAACATATCTTGGATGTAGAAGTTTATAAACATTGTATTCTTACCGTTGCTGAAATAAATCACGCTCAATCAGTTGCGGATGAATCCCTATTGCAATCTATTAAAAATAAAATCAATAAAGACATTCAAGAAGAAGAAATTCAGCAGAAAATTTTTGGACTTTTAACTGAATATCATGATGTTTTTTCCACTACGGATGGATCCTTAGGAAAAACAGATGTGATCGAGCATCAAATAAGGTTAAAGGACAAGCAGAAAATTATCTATGTACCCTCGTACAGACTCCCTATGAAACTCCAGAATGAAATAAATGATGAAGTAGGTAAAATGCTAGAAGAAGGAGTCATTAGGAAATCGAACAGCCCGTATAAATTTCCATTAATAGTTGTACCGAAAAAAGATCGAACATGGCGTATCTGCGTAGACTTCCGTCGCCTAAACGAGGAGACGATCCCTGATCGATTCCCAGTGCCATGTACTGACGATATTTTATCTTTGTTAGGTCAGAATAAATATTTTACCAGTTTGGACTTACTTAAAGACTTTCACCAGATATCATTAGAAGAAAATAGTATCCCATACATAGCCTTCAGCACAGCCAGGGGACATTATGAATTTTTACGGATGCCTTTTGGTTTACGTTGTGCTCCCATAACATTTACAAGAATGATTAACATAGTGTTTGGAGACTTGCTAGGGGATATATTGCATGCCTATATGGACGACCTTGTAATCTTTTCCAACACCTTAGAAGAACATCTACGTAAATTAGAACTAGTACTACAGAGACTAAGACAACATAACTTAAGGGTAAAGATTTGTAAGTGTGAATTTATCAAAACAGAATTGGTCTATTTGGGTTTTACGGTGTCAAGCCAAGGTCTTAAAGTAGTCCATGATAAGGTGTCGGCTATCCGTAACTTTCCGATACCTACTAATGTCAAGGGAATACAGCAATTTCTGGGTTGTAGTGGATATTACAGGCGTTTTATACGCAATTATTCAATAATAGCCGCTCCCTTAACTGATCTTACGAAGAAGGGCGTAGATTTCATATGGTCTGAGCAGCATCAACAGGCGTTTAATACCTTGAAAGATGAACTGTGTAGTTCTCCTATCTTAAAATTTCCTGACTTCGGTAAGGAATTCTTCATTGCAACAGACGCCTCAGACTTAGGAGTAGGTGGGGTATTGCTTCAGCAATATGAAAAACAATTTTTCCCGATAGCTTTTTATTCTCGAAAACTGAGAACTTCCAAAAGTAAGTATGCAGTAATAGACAAGGAAGGGCTAGCTATTGTTAATTCACTAGTGCATTTTAAGTTCATAATACTGTATACGGTTATCCCGTTAAGGTTCTTACTGATCATAAACCACTAGCTGACTTCTTTAAAGGCTTCAGCCACAGCCCCAACGGAACTCGGTGGCATTCGATCATTCAAAACTTTGGCGCGAGAATCGTGTATTTACCTGGGAAAGCAAATATCATTGCTGATGCATTATCACGCAACCCCGTGTCATCTTGTACGGAGCCTTTAGCTGAATTAATAGATATATCAACATGCATGCCTATTGTTAAAACGATATCTGAACAAGAAGATCTGGGCTGGAGTGCTGAATTATTACAGACTGAGCAAAGAAAAGATCAGAAATTAGAAAAAATTATAAATGCTTTGAAAGGCAATCATAAGGAAAAGGAATATGTAAAGTATAAGCAGCAGAATTATATAATCAAAGACAATATTCTGTGTAGGACCGTGACAAGGAAAACCCGCAATACACCACATGTAACTAACGACCAGGGAGTAGTACCAATCTCACTTATTTCCACTGTCCTAAATTGGTTGCATGAAAATCCATTGCATGGACACCCGGTGTTCTCATTAATGTCACAAAAAGCCAAATCATTGTTTTATTGGCATACGATGCTTACAGATATAAAAAATAACACATAGCTAATTGTCGCACGTCAGAAAAACAAAGGGCATACGAAAACACCTGTCGGCCTAGGGGCTTATCCCGTGCCCAATCAACCCTTTGAAAGGATAAATTTAGATTTATTAACAGGATTTTACGAGTCAGACAGAGGAAATAAGCACCTCTTAGTAATTGTAGATGCTTTAACTCGATATACAGAACTAATAGCGCTTAAAACTAAAACTGCGATTGAATGCGCTAGGAAGTTTTACGAGTGTTACATTTGTAAACATCGAATTCCACACATGATAATCTCAGACTCGGGTGGAGAATTTAATAATCACTTTCTTACCTCATTGTGTGAATTCCTTAGCATAAAGAAAATAAATACCATGATATATCACCCAGAGTCGAATGGGCTAGTGGAAAGAGCGAATAGGAAGGTTTTAAATATATTAAGAGTAACACTAGGGGGATCAGACCCCAACTGGGATATTGCAATACCTGCGGTACTGAGTACTCTGAATCATTCATATCATATATCAATTAAAATGTCACCGCACGAGGCATTGTATGGTACCCCAGTTAGAACGCCTTTCCATGTATTAACGCTTACAACTAATCTATCAAATCCTTTAAAAGAATGTATAAATGCAAGCAAAAGTCGTTTTGATATCCTTCGAAAGAATTTAGAAGAATCACAAATCATAATGAAAAGGAATCATGAGAAAATAGCGAAGCCAACTAAAACATATACCGTGGGTGATAATGTATACATACAGGTAAATGTACGTAAAGGACTCAATTATAAACTAACACCTAAGTTTGAAGGCCCATTTAACATTTTAGAAACATTAACGGCCAATAGGTTTAGAGTTCAAAACGTATCCCAACCCACTGATGAGAGAATCGTACCATTGGCTCACATAAGAAATTAAAATAAGAGGGAAAGAAGTGAGGGAAAGATTTTTATTTTTTTTTATTTTTTTGTGAACATTATATGTTAAAAAAGTTTTTCTTCTTAATACAGGAGTAATTACATAAATTTTTCTCATTACAGGTTTCCAAGATGAAGTTTTTATTGTTAGGAGTGATATTGTTCGCTCAGACTTTTTTCTCGTGTGGGATGAGCTCTAAAACTAAAAGTATAGATTTTAAATATGGCACTATAGTTGAAAGACAAGAAGACGTTTTTATTACATCAAGTAATGTAGTTGTTGAAGCGCGTATGCAAGCAATTTTTCTCACGGAGAATGACGTCACTATCTTAAAGAGCGCCATTTTAAGGTTTGCTGTTTCATTAAATGAAATGCATAGAAGACATTTTCCTTTTAATACAGAGTTCGCTTGCATCAACACTAAAAGTTGCGAGATGCTATCTGACCACTTGCAAAATAAGACTTACGAGGCAGAATCTTTGGCTCGTGACCTTTTGATGTGGACAGTAGGACACGATAATCTTGAGAAACGTAACCCGTTTAATTTTGCTGCACTAAACATCTTTGGTTCTATTGCAAGTTTAGGCTTAGGAATTTCCAATCGTCTTAAGATTAGTAATCAAAATAAGAAAATTGAGTTTTTGACTCATGAAAATGAATTGATTATGTCAGAACTAAGGAATCAGTTAGCTTCAATCAATCAAATTATGAGTTTGGTAAACGAACATTCTAGTAATATCAGTCAGATTATGGAAGTACAAGATTTGTTGGCAACGTTAACGTATTATGATTCAAAAATAGATCACATACATAATAGAATTGCACATTTCATTGAGAAATCAAAAGACTCTGTGGAAGCTATCACGTTAGTGACTAAAGGTGTACTGTCACCGCATTTATTGCCAATAAGAGACTTAACATTAATTGTGGAGAACGGACAGGAGAAATTAGGTTATGTTCCTTTGTTAGGCGCACGTAGGTTAGAATTTTATTACAGCCTAATTACAGTAAGCGTTGAAAATCACAGGATTATGATTACAATTCCCTTTGATTCTTCCGATGCCTGGCAATCTTACAGGATATCACCATTTCCAACTTTCATGACGAATCACTCAAATCCAGTAATATCCAGTTTGACAGGACACGTATTGATTTCCCCAGACAAGGAAACATACACGGTCATTAAAGACTTAAATCAATAACTCACTGTTCAGACGCAATGGATAAAAAAATATGTACAGCTGACTCCTTTGAATTCCATAAAAACTTAATGGATTCATGCGAGTTAGGTATAGTGCTAGACTGTGCTCTCTCCCATACACATGAAAATTGTCTGGAAAAGCTTTATCCCTTTGACGATAATAAGTTCAATTGCGGACTGAACAACGGCTCGTGGATACAATACGACAAGGCCGGCTTCAATGTATCATGCCCGGACGGATCCACGTCCTATTCCCAAATCTTCGTTGCAGCAGATGGTTGTATCGGGACGTCCCCGAATTACATGGTTCATGGAATCAAGAATATCATCAGAGAACGAGCCTACTTCGCGAACTTCATGTGGTCGACAACAATTCCATCTTTACCTCTCCCATACAATGCACGTGTGGCTAAGCGGTTGATGAAATTGACCGAGATGGACCACCCGACACCGACTTATGCAGAACGTCAATTCTACGTGTTACTAGCAGTAATCAGCGTTACGGTGATGATATTTATCGCCGTTAACATCCTTGTTTGGCGTAGGTTAAAGAGAAATAAGATGGAGATCAAACAGAACGTTTTGCCATGTCCAGACAAAACTCCTTATTTAATTCAATTTAAAGCCGTTTGAAACTGGCCCCTTCATTCGTTCAAAGGATTAAAATTGTCTTGGAAAAGTGTTGTGCACGAAAAGCAGTTAGTACGCTAGTAATATGTAATTGAAGAGACTATAGAACATTTGCATTTAAAAAAAAAAAACATTTTAAAAAACATTTTAAAAAACATTTAAAAAATAAATCATTTTTTGGGCACCTAATAAAATATATAAGCCTGAATGTTAAAATACAGAATCTATGGGCATCTAATAAAATATATAAGCCCTATATATAATATATATATATATATATATATATATATATATATATATATATATATATATATATATATATATATATATATATATATATATGTACGAAACCGTGGTACGTGTACGTACCAGGAATTCGTGTTTGTGCACTAAAATTGTATCTTTACCAAGGTAACAAATATTTTTATTAGTTACCGTATTATAATAATCTATATTTTTGACAAAGGTAACAACTATTCTTTAACAAAGTTACCAAATCATATGTATATCAGTATTTTTTTTTGTTGGTACCATATAATTGTTTGCTAGCAATGTACCATATATATGATCTGTATTTATCATGCATTTTTTTCTTTGTTTTGGCAATATTTGTTAAGTATGCATTATTATTTTTTTTAATGTGCCTATTTGAACATTCGTCCTATTTTGCTTATGGCTAAAGTTAAAAAAAAAATAATATATATATATCCAGTCACACTCCTAGTAAACATATTTTGAGGTATTGTTAAATTTTCAAAAATTTAGGTAGCTGACCGAGCTAATGTAATATATTAATTAATACTTGTTTAAAACACATGACCTACTGGTCACTGTGAAAGTAAGAGAAGTGTGAGAAATGCCATAGTCATATCATAAACAGGATGCGAATGCCAAACCTCGGCAATGTAACATTTTTCATGAAGAGTAAACACAACCAAGCCCGTGAGAAAGAAGTTTTCTATGAGAACGGAACAAGTACCTTCCAGTATTAATGTTGTGTTTACTATAAATCCTTAAGTGCTGAGATAACTGTATAAACTTTAACGTGGATATGGATATTTGTGGCAGTTCACTTTGAGATGTCATACGGAATGGTCATCCGACCAAACCATCTATACTCCTGTGATGGAGATGTTAATACTGTTTTTAAAGAATAAACTATTTTAAAGTTAACTTACTTAGACTTTACTTGAAGATGTAACATACCAAATCTAATCTATAACACATTGAAGATGACATTTGAAGAGAACCCAAATGTGTGTTAACAACAGTAGCACACCAATAAATAGTGGCAGCGGTAAAACTCTAAGAACCAGAGAAAGATCTTCAAGAACCAGCGGTAAAACTCTAAGAACCAGAGAAAGATCTTCAAGAACCAGCGAATAAAACTCTAAGAACCAGAGAAAGATCTTCAAGAATCAGCGAATAAAACTCTTAAGAACCAGAGAAAGATCTTCAAGAAATCAACAGTAATGAATCTACAATTTTGACTAAGTATCATAGTCCACCGAAGAAATGAAAACATTTAATACCAACAAATAAATGTTATACAAACTGAGGAACTGGATCTTCAATCAACATCCTAAGAAAACCAAGGACTGACATTCAACGTTTACTAAACATTGAAGAAACATATCCAGGAAGCACTACATTCAACAGAAATCGGACCGAAAACATTCACCCAAACATCAATAGGAAGAAACAATTCAGTGCGAGAGAGAGAGGAAATGACGACATCACACTTCGCCATATAAACCGAAGCTAAGTACATTTTCTTTATTCATTTCAGTTTTGAGCAGTGAAGTGTAGTTATCACGAGTCGAGCGTCCATTATTGCTGGGGTAAGTTGTTTGTTAATCTTCAATTTCCTTCATTAAAGGACTTTACTTGAAGATGTAACATACCAAATCTAATCTATAACACATTGAAGATGACATTTGCAGAGAACCCAAATGTGTGTTAACAACAGTAGCACACCAATACATATACTGACACTACTATTTAATCGTACACCCGGGCATTGCCGGGTATCTCTGCTAGTGTGTGTGTATATATATAAATATATATATATATATATATATATATATATATATATATATATATATATGTGTGTGTGTGTGTGTGTGTGTGTGTGTGTGTGAATATATATATATATATATATATATATATATATATATATATATATATATATTATATATATATATATATATATATATATATATATATATATATATATATATATATATATATATACATATATATATATTCAATATTTTAGTATTCTAATACAATCAATATATACAAATTTAATACTGCAGTAAATTTCAACTACCCTTCTCTCTACCTTGGTATACAGTATGTATATATCAACATCTGATGTAAATATTCGATATAACCTTTTTAAGGAGATTAAACTATGTGTTCGAACACTTGTGAAGTGACAATAAAATATTCGAGGGAGTAAGATCATTTCTCAGAAATCTCTATGACTGTTTTATCAGTTGGCTTTTGTTCTGTTTAGTATCTGGGGCAAAACTCCTATTTATTGAAAATAGAAATTTAAATAGGTATATAGTGGAATTTGGTTGTTACGATTTTTTCAATATACTTTGTAATATAGAAATGTGATATTATTAACAAATCTGTGTCATGCAAACTCCATAATTCTATCATTGTTCATTCATTTCACCGGTTCTAAATGTAATATGTTTCAAACAAAGCTGAGGTTTTAATTTGCAAGGTAACTTGTCTAATATGAAGAAAAAAAAGGGGTTCAGGATATAAGGATTGGAATTCACGCGTACCTCTCTCTCTCTCTCTCTCTCTCTCTCTCTCTCTCTCTCTCTCTCTCTCTCTCTCTCTCTCTCTCTCTCTCTCTCTCTCTCTCTCTCTCTCACTATTGGTAAAAAATCATTATATTTCAGCTGAAAATAAAAAAAATTGTGTTTGATATAAATCAAGTTGGAAAAAGTGGAGAGAGTAACTATAACTCGACCAGTCCAGAAGTGCTGTAGGTTGATAGTTGAACGGAAGTATGCAGAATGCATGCTTTTGGAATGTATAGTCATGTAGCCTACTGAAAGTAATTATAGATATGACTGCTGAAATATTTTATATATTTTATTGGGATGTTGTTATTGCATAATGCAAATTTTCTTTTTATAAATTCAATTATAAGGAGAAAATTGTTTCAAATACATGAAAAATAGCTCTGAAATAGGTTAAAATTGCATAAGCTTTCGAGGGTTTTACAGCGACCCGAGGACCCCCTGCTACTTTGGGTATGTTTTTCAACCAACTCCCTTTTTTAAACTTACTGGATCCGCTCTTGGATATTTCATCTTCCATTGCATATACCGTTTTTATCATCTCTGTCTTTCTTCTATTTATCTTTAGCCCAAACTCATGTGATATTTCATGCATTCTGGTAAGCAAACATATATATAAATAAATACTATATATATATATATATATATATATATATATATATATATATATATATATATATATATATATATGATATTTCCTTCATTCTGGTAAGCAAACATATATATACGTATGTATATATAGGCTATATATGTATATATATTCTTATATATATATATATATATATATATATATATATATATATATATATATATACATATTTATATATATATATATATATATATATATATATATATATATATATATATATATATATATATACTGTATATATATATATATATATACACACATACATACATACATACATACATATATATATATATATATATATATATATATATATATATATATATATATATATATATAAATATATATATATATATCTATATATAAATATACACACATACATACATACATACACACACATTTAAAAAGGCACTGTACAAATTTGCTCAAAAATTAATGGAATAGACAATATTATTAGAGAACCAAAAACCAATGATTGCAATTTATACCATTATTTTATTCATCAAAATATAAATTGTTGTTATGAAAATGTAAATAGATCTGAGTTAAGAAACTCAAGACTTTTTTACAACAGCGGTAAAAAAAAACTATAATTAAGAAACAATTCCTGGCACCTAATTGATATATCAAATATCATAATATCAAAAATACAGAATATTGTAAATAACATACTTTTCTTACGCAATGAATCACACAAGAAAACACCATTTTATACAATTCATGGATAAATCCTTCACTGACAATGTCAAAGTAATACAGAGTACAAATAGAACTGACCCAAGAAACTAAGATTTTGTTGAAAGACACATACTGGTAAATAAACTATAATAAAAAAAAAAA
>NC_090729.1:144036455-144043955 GCF_036898095.1 Palaemon carinicauda
AGTGATAATAATAATAATAATAATAATGATAATAATAATAATACCTCATTAATCCTTTCTCATTCCATTGTTATTTCATCTTCTATTGCATATTCCGTTCTCACCATCTCTGTCTTTCTTATTATCCTGAGCCCAACCTCATGCGATATTTCATGCATTCTGGTAAACAAGTATTGCAAATCCTGTGATATTCTGCTGATAAGGAAATAGTCATTAGTATACTCAAGGTCAGCTAATTTCCTATTACCAAACCAGTTCAATCCATCTTAACTATCCCCAACTGTTCTATGCATTACTAAACCCATGAGGAGGATAATCATGATAGGTGACAACACATTCCCTTGGAGTACTCCGCTGTTCACTAGAAATTCATTTGATCAGATTCCACTTACATTAACTTTGCATTTGCTATGCTCATGAACAGTTAATTAAATTAATATATTTAAGAGGAAATCTGTAATAACGCAGGACTCTTCACAAAATTGACCGGTGCACACTGTCAAACGTTTTTTCTTGGCCCACAAATACTACCAAAAGTGGACTTCTGTCTTCTTCACATTGCTGTACAACATGGCTTAAAATGAGAATTTGGTCAGTACAACTTCTACCTTTTCTAAATCCTGCTTTTTCTTATCTCATACTATATATATATATATATATATATATATATATATATATATATATATATATATATATATATAATATATATATATATATATATATAAACATATATATATATATATATATATATATATATATATATATATATATATATATATAATGTGTGTGTGTGTGTGTGAAAAAATTTTCTTCACTCTTCTTTCTTTTGTATTTTGGTCTCACTCCCAATATTGCTGTTACCCCTTAAGCTTTCTCTCCCACACTTGCTTTACGTTTTCTTTACCGAAAACAGTGGGAAAACTGCTCTATATTAACTGAACTCGTGATAATAGCGTACGCTAGGTTTTTGCCGTCACAGCGTAGAAAGGCATAGCAAAAGCCTTATGCCGGCGTACGACGGTTCTTTACTCAAACTGCGTGTTTCGAGATAAATTATTACACTTGTTTTTAATATAATTTTAATACTGCTGACTTGAATGCAGCTTTTATCTTCCAGTACCAATTCGGGTCTGTTAATTTTAAGATGTATGCCCGTCGCACCAGCCCATTTCCAATTTCTCATTCAAGTTATTAATTTTTATTAAGCCAGAATAGGTGGGATTTAGTTATGTATATTCCCTTAGAGATACAAGATTTCTCCAAGTATTTTGAACAAAATCCTGCCTCCTCCTCACTCCTTACAACGTTGCATTGCCCAGCCCTAAAGCCCTGGTATGACACCTCTGCGTTATTCTACGCATCACGACCCTCACCTGTTTGGAAGGTGAAGACAGGTGAACCCACGCGACCTAAGGGCCAGGCCATTCTCGCACAGGTAGCTATTGTGACCACTGACCGACTTAGTCAGTCAATCTGTACATCTCTGGCTCAACATCACCCCCCCCCCCCACCTTGGCTCCCAAACAAAGGACCAGCGAGTTTTTATGTCCTGTGACTCAGCTGGAGATAGGGAATACAAGCCTGGGTACTGTACCAGAAAATTTCTGGCAGAAATACCCGATCTACCAGGAAGCGAGGATTCCAGGGTTTTTTCTTAGCCCACAAATGCTACCAAAAGTGGATTTCTATCTTCTACACATTGCTGTACAACATGTCTCAAAATGAAAATTTGGTCAGTACAACTTCTACCTTTTCTAAATCCTGCACCAGTCAAGGGCGCAAACTGACCATTCCATAGCCATCTTTTGAGGACAATTAAAGGCTCTTCCATCATTGCTGAAAGGAGTGCAGGTAAAACACGTGGCCACTAGTTTCCCCCCATTTTTAGCTTAGATTAATTTTTACTTGATTTAGGTTTAACTGGCCTTTACATATTTCGGGCTGAGTGCGTGATATTTTGTGTATAGATTCTCCTTATAATTTTTGCTTTAGAGACTAGTACAGTCTCGGGGTCACAAAACCGCGTGTTCGACCCCATTTCAATCATTCCTATTGCAGAAGACCACGAGTCTAAGCAACCATATTTTTTTTTTTTTTATTGTTTTGCATTCTTTAATTGTTGTTTTATTTGCCCTTTTGCAGCTGTTAAGATGTCCGATTCTTCCATGTAAATATGTATAATAAAGCAAGATTAGGTTAATTACACCTTCGTATTTTTACTCCATCATTTATTTAATTATGTCTATTATGAATATATAATCTTGGGACACTATACCCGATATATTGGAAAGAGTAAGTCTAAGTAACTTAAGAGTAATAGTGTGTTAGCGAGTGACTTAGTATTTAATCTCTATGTATCGAAGGTAAAGATCCTTGTCTTTAACTTTACTACAATACATCACTGCTTCCATCATTGCCATTGTCTCAATTACTTAACGTAAAATTCCTGTCCAGCATCTCACTGGCATCCCTGGAGCGGAGCCGAAACAGAGCCTAGGAGTGTAGATGACCTTAGATCTGACAAAGCTAAAGTAGGCCATCACATTACTTTTATTTCACGTGTGGAGTTTTCAGGCCTCTGGACAGAGTATAGTTTTATTTGCATTTAGAGTGAAGGTATGTGAACTACATCATCAAAGTCATTAACAGGGTGTTTGTGCCTGGAGTGATAGTACTCCTTTTCCTCTCCTGCTGATCTTTGCATACTGACGTACGGAGACTTTCCCGGAACAACAAGTTCCCACTCAACAGTTAAATAACAAAAACACATTTCTCCACACAAGTGGTACTTTGAACCGGATCCTTTACCTTTGACTTATGAAGCATTAACGTAAATCAGCTCGATTAAGCATACAGTACCTCACTACATCACTAAAATCCACACGTACCAGCCAGTTTGTCGAATGTGTAAGGCCCAGACTTTAGTTGGGAAGAGAGATTTGTGGTCATTATGATCTTTTAGTATTGACCACGAGTTTAAGGAAAGAACTACAAAACCAGGTTAATTTGTTGCTTGAATGTTCTCTACAATTTGTCGCAGGAACTTCTTTTCTATCTCGAATCCGCTCACCCATGTGTTGCAGCGGGTTCCGTTCATAACCAGAAAGTTCTAAGCTGCTTGAACTAAGGTTTTTGTGTTGTTTTGACGTCCAAGTTCACTACTCAATGAGAGCACCGGGGTACTCGTACGGTCAACTAATTTTGCTATTTTAACATCTAATTTTGTACCTTGGTCTACCTTCCTTTATGTCGTTTACCTTCCCTAACTTTTCCAACTAACGTTCCCCCTATACCTAGCATGTGTCATTGTCCTTCAGAGCGAATTGGCACAATATAATTTCATTTTTTCTTACAATTAGCGTAGAAACTTAATTTCACCACGTCAGTTTCATTCACGTGTTTGTTCCGAGATGGTGGATCTTGTTTACAACCCAAACTAGTGGGTCCTTTATTTTTCTTAACCGTAAGTAACTTACTGCGTGTTGTTTCATTAATTAATTATGTAATTTCACTTATAACTTCATATTTTAAGACTTACAAGCGCGACATTGATTTAAGCTTTATTCTCTGCGTGGGGAAAATTTTGGGTTTGTCCTCTGTGCGAGGAGATTTAACTTCTTCCCCTGTATTGGGAAAATTAGTGTGTCCTTTGCGTAAGGAAACTTTGTCTAGCCTCAACGAGAGGCAACGTTTGTCCTCCATGTGAGATTTTTGTGTTACCTTCGTGTGAGGGAATGTATCAATCTTTGTCTGTTTGTAAGTGTAGTTTCATTTGTTCTTTACATAAGATTTTTTGTTTTGTTTTGTCCTTTTAGTGAGGAGATTTTGTTTTACTTCCGCATGAGGGAAATTTTATATTCGTTTAGTCTCTACGAGAGTGCACTTTTACGTTGTTGCCTCGTGCGCCCATTCATTTTTTTAAATCGTTCGGGGGTCACCTCAGGATGCCCGCAACTGTGAAACCGTCACAACAACAGTGTCTGCCTCGACACGTAAGTTCCACTCTTAACTTAAATCTTTGGTTTGAAGCCCATGCACTTTCCAACATGTTTTGCTTTTCATAAGTAATTTAATTCAGTCAGTTATCGCCGTGCACGTTTATAATTCATTTTAGTAAAGTTTTTGTCACTTATCCAAGTATCGTCTACTTTGCTGGACTCAGTCCATTCGAGTTTTAAAGTAATTTTGTTGTTTACATTTTTGTATTGTCACTAAACAGTTTTCCCTCTCATCAAGATTAACTTTAAAAATTCAATTATCTCGTTTGTATATTTGTAAAGTTTCATGTTCACGTTCTTCGATTTTGCCATGGAACTTTTAAAATTCAGATTTACCCTTTGTTTTGCTTGACCGACTTGGCAGACTTCACTCGTACCGTAAATAACACTCCAACGCCTAAGGTTGAACCGCTCAGCCCAGAGGAGATTAATGCTCGACTCAAGGAACAGGAGTTAAATTTCACATTTGTTTGTGAGGACGCAGACTTAGCACTTCATGCTCTCGCTTCAGTTGATTTTCCTAGCATGGGTCCTGAAGCCGAGGGACATTTTAAAACCCTCATTGATAACATAAAAATTGACCTTTGACGTTATAAAACATTTTGGAGATGTCATTACGACAATCCTATTGTTAAAGTATATTATCCCGCGCTTGCTGCCTATTCAAGGAACATTTAAATTACTAATAATAGTCTAATGGCTCATCCTAATTTAATCATTAAACTTGATCAGTTTTATTCTTTTTCAACGGCGACACCTTCTGTAAGGCGCCCCCGTGTAAATGCCATAAACAGTCCCTTATTGGGCACCCCTAATGTCTCGGCAGTCAAGTACGAACCTCATAATTTTGCATTAATTCCCCAACACGTTAAATCGTCACATTTCAATACTATGTTGCCAGCACGGCACAAGATTAGTAATTTTATGCAAGTCCCACCTGCTCAGTACTCATTTCTAAACCTTAAGTCAGCGTTTGATCGACATCAAACCCCTTTGGCTGTACCGCCTTTGACAGTGCGTCCCGGAGGAAATTGTTTCAATATGGACCCACCCTAGTGGTGGTGAGGATGCTGCCTAACCTAACAGTATGCGAGGTAAGCAAAGGCCTGTACCGGTAGACTCATCCATCAAACCCGTACCATTCCACAGACCAGTGCTCACGTTGCCTGATCGTCCTATCCTCAAGCCCGTTACTACCGCTCCAAACCACGTTGTCGCTAAACCATCCATGTCAGAATGTGAAACCTGATCTTCCAGCAAACCACGTGATTGCAACCTTAAGACTTTAGCAGTCAGAAAGGAATGTTTTGCCGTGACAGCAGATTTTGTGAAGGTCACACATGTAGAACTAGCGCCAGAACTTAGAGCCTATTTACGATTTGCCGTGCATGAGGATCACGGTACCACGAACGTCATTTATTATTTTCATTCAGTTATATATGGCGCCACTTTAAGCTTTTATTATTTTTGACAAGTCGTTCAGCAGCATTGTTTCGGTCAATCCCGTGCTTTAAAACTTCAAAACGTATATTTAATTTTTGCCTTGACAAGTTCTCATATTGTTGCTACAATCCCCCTGACATCCTTCAGCTCTTGCTGAAACATAGTCAAACTTTGCTAAAGTGTACTATCATTGCCTCACTTTCCAATGTTTCCCTTCAAGTTAATATCCAAGAATCTTGCGGTCAGAATTATGATGTCCCCGTGGACCTAGTTTGTCTCGGTTTGTCATTCAAACTAGTGTCAGATAATTTTTCACATTTTAATACCGAGGAGGAAGTAACTTTTCTCCTTTTGTCACTTGACGAACACAACGCTTTCATTACGCCAGTCACTTTATTTGTAAAATAATTTTATGTAAAACGTTGGATGTCAGACCGGGACTGGGATTCGCCCCCATAAATCTGAATTTGTCATTGGCCAGACTTGTTGCTGAGCTCGACTGTTATTGGCTCATGTTTTATATGCTCTATCCTTACCCCTGGAGGGGGAAGAATTGTGTACTTTACTTTTAATCATTTGATTACGTTTAAAGTTAACACTATTCATTTACTTATCTTCACGCTTCGTGAAGTATTGCCTGCGGGTTCAGTTTTCCCCACATTCACATTCATACATAACTTTAACTTGGTTGAATTTAATTAATGCTAACAGTGTTTTTGTTAACTTTAAACGGACGTTGATGTGAAGAACGACTTCACTCACTTGTTCATCCAGTAGGTTTATCTTGTATGTACTAACAAGTAATTGAATCACATTTGCCGGAACTAACCCCTCTCGCCTTTCTTTCTCCCTTTATCCCCAGGGTGTGAAGAAACTTTACTTCACTCTTCTTCCTTTTGTATTTTGGTCTCACTCCCAATATTGTTGTTACCCTTTAAACTTTCGTTCCCACACTTGCTTTACGTTTTCTTTACCGAGAACATTGATAGAGCTGCTCTTGGTCAACTGAACTCGTGACAATAGCGTACACCAGGTTCGTGACGTCACAGTGTAGAAGGCAAAGCAAAAGACTGAAGCCGGCGCACAATGGTTCTTTCCTCACACTGTGTCGAGATAAATTATTACACTGGTTTTGAATATAATTTTAATACTGCTGACTTAAATGCAGCTATTATCTCTCAGTACCAACATGGGTCTGTTAATTTTAAGATGTAGCCCCGTCGCACCAGGCCATTGCTAATAGCTCATTCAAGTTATTAATTTTTAGTAAGGCAGAATGGTTAATATTTATGTATGTATATTCCCTTAGAGCTGCAAGATTAGTCTAAGTATTTTGTACAAAATTCTGCCTCATTCTTACTCCTTACAATGTTGCATTGCCCTGCCTTAAAGTCCCGATATGGCACCTCAACTACGTTATTCTACGCATCACCACACTCACCTGTTGGGAAGGTGAAGGCAGGTGAACCCAGGCAACCTAAGGGTCGGGCGGCCATTCGCGCACGAGTAATTGTTGTGACCAGCTGACCGGCCTGGTTAGTCAATCTGTACATCTCTGGCTCATCCCCCACCCAACTGTGACTCAGCTGGAGACAGGAAAGACGAGCCTGGGAACCGTGACAGCAATACCCGATCTACCAAGAAGCGAGGATTCCAGGGGTGGGCCAGTCAAGGGTGCAAACTAACCATTCCACAGCTATTTGTAAGGATAATTACGGACTCTTCCATCATTGCTGTAAGGAGTGCAGGTAAAACATGTGGCTACTACTTTTCCCCCTTTTTATCTTAGATTAATTTTTACTTGATTTAGGTTTAACAGGCTTTCAAATATTTCGGGCTGAATGCGTGGGATTTTGTTTATAGATTCCACTTATAATTTTTACATTAAGACACTAGCACTGTCTCGGGGTCACAAGACCGCATGTCCGACCCTAATTCAATCATTGCTATTGCAGAAGACCACGAGCCTAAGCAACCATATTTTTTTATTATTTTGCATTCTTTAATTGTTCATTTACTTGCCTTTTTGCAGCTGTTAAGATGTCCGATTCATACATGT